>NC_080716.1:33367400-33387400 GCF_019097595.1 Hemibagrus wyckioides | reverse complement strand
CACACTTCACCTTCCTGATCTTTATTAATATTTACACCTTTTTTAAGCATGTTTGTTCATGTGTTATAGGCGTCCAGGTAAACTTAGTGTTTAACATTTAAAAACTGTAGGAGTTTAATCATACTTTATTTTAGTGTCCTACAAAATGACACTGAAAATAAGGAGAAAACAAATAAACACATTTGTACCACTGTGTAATTCTAAAATTCAGCACAAATTCAGCCTTGCTGTTGAAATCCACTGTATTGTAAAGTGTTATGAAATACTCACGCTTTCCTGAATTACATTTAGTTTCATTCATTTTTATTTGAATATTAGTTTTAAAATGAATGTTAAATCAAAGCAGCTTTACAGACACATGAAATACAGAAACTCAGCCATTTATGAAAAACAACAGAGTTTAAAAAATGAAATTTATCCCTATTTATGAGCAAACCTGAGGCAACAGTGGCATGAAAACCTACATACTGTTTTATACTCTAAATAATAATAATTGATAATAATGGAGTTAAATCACTGATTACAGTACGTGTGTAGATCTGTTTATCTACTGAACTCTTAACGAACTCAGCAGCAGGTAAATTAAAGTCAACAGTGCCCCCTACTGGCCAGACATACTGTTGTATATAATATAAAACTATTATATACATAATATACATATACATAAAATATATATAATTATATATAATGTGTAAAATTCTTACATAAAGAGTACCATGTAGTGGACACTCTAGTAGAAAGCGCTTAATTTGCATAGACGTGGCATGTGGAATGTAGACAAATTACATTCATCTAGTTTCCTGAATCCATGAGGGTATGCAGTACAGCTATTCTTTTTGTATAACGTTATTAACAGTGGAGATTGTCTCACAAAAAGAAATAAAAAAAATCTGAATAAAATGACAAAGATTACAATGAAATTTATATTTATCCTTAATGAGCAAGACTGAGGCAACAGTGGAAAAACTCCTTGAGATGATAGAAAGAATCCCCTAAGAGCTTAGTCACACTTTAATATGAATCCAGCCTTACTAGACCTGAGTCCAGTCCTGAGTCCTGAGTTCTATTTATTTAAATAAAATGTTAAACTGTTTATCTTCTGAGAATTCTGAACAGTTTGGATAATTACTCATTTTAAGAGACTGTCAGTTTAAAAATAGATAAATGATCATTAAAAGGATTAAAATGCTGCGACGCTCCAGGATATACTCCTCTCTCTAACTGCCCTGGCCAGGACACACAGACATGAACCACCACTGATATGACCTACTCATCCTTTTGACTGTTTGGTATGCCCTCTTCTAGTTTCCCATATTCTCATTTTCCCTTCCTTTACTCTCACCTTCTCATGTCCTCCTCCATGTGGCCATTTAGTGTTCATAGTTTTTGTCCTCTTTACCTATTTTTCTAGGTGTTCTCTGCACCATGAGTATCTATGTCTACAAAAAATACATCTGGGAGATGATTCAGTTTCACAGTCAGGCACAGAAATCACTAGAATCTGTTGTCTCTGTTGACAAGAAGTCTTGTCTTTTTACAGTGTTTCACTTATTTTTGTTAATAACCTTCTTTTTAACCTTCGTTTTAAGAAGAGTAACCTAAGGTAACTCTTAGACTGAAACTTCAATCACATGATACTCTCCCTGATTCTCACTGAGGGTGAGGAGTCTTGACCTCTGCTCTGATTGGCTGCTGGCCTCCAGAGTTTCTTGTAGCCAATGTGCTGTCCGGATTTCCACTGCTGAAGTGGCGCTGTCCTTTCAGCACCTGAGCCATGGTCTTGTGAGGAGTGTGTTTAAGCTGTGTGTGTGGCTGTGTGTGTGTGTGTGTGTGTGTGTGGTGTTGGCATAAAAATATTCATACATATCAGCATATTTTAATTCAATTCAGTGCTTTTAACAATGGACATTGTCTCCAAACAGCTTTACAGAAGTATAGAAACAGAATAAAATGATAAAGTTTAAAGTTACTATTTATTGAGAAGCCTGAGGTGACGGTGGTGAGGAGAAAACTCCCAGAGATGATCTGAGGAAGAAACCAGGAACCAAGCTCAGAAGGGAACCTCTAATTTCTTCCTGCTGAAAGCTGACCAATGGAATGGTGTGATTGTCTCCAAGTGGTTCTGTCCCCTGGGTCACAGACTGTCCACTCAGATCTATCTACAGCAGCAGTGAGCATCACCAAGAGACGAGACTCCAACCAGGGGTAGAGCGACTGGAAGGAGAGAAACGTTAACTAGAAAGAAGTCCAGTTGACATGACTCAGCTTCCAGATAACCTCACCTGGATGACTGAGAATCTGAGATGCATCCCAATTAAGAAGAACTGAAAAATAGAGTATATGTTTTCGAGAGCCAGAAATATGTTACAGATCACGGTTTCCTCTTTAAGAGTGCTCCCCTTCTGGAAGCATTAGCCAGCATGACTTTATATGGATATATGGAGCTCATTACTTCATTATTTGTCCAAATAATATCACCCCAAATGAAACTGAATTATTTTATATGTGTAATCCATTCTCCTCTATCTTCTAGTACAGCATGTGCCTTGGCTCTAAATATAACCTCAATATGTATGAATGATTTAAGTGAGGTCAAACACAAGTGTACTTTACAATCAGGGCTATGAACTCCTTGTATACAATAAATCCTCACTATAAAAAACATTACTTCAGAAGACAAGGAGTTAGTTCTCCAAAAATTAGACTTTATTGAGACACATCGAAGCTGAGATGCCTGGAGATGATCTGACCCACACAGCTGTATACCTGGATCTTATACAGTGTAAGGAAAACTCCCTGAGACAATGAGAGGAATCTTGAGAGGAATTTCATCCTAATCTGGGTGACACTGGACAGTGCCCTGGTCAATAATTTCTATTCCATTCATACAGCATCCAAACATCCCAGTCACCAAACACTCTTTGACCATGAACCTTCCAGATCTGCTCCTTTACCTAAGAAAACTATACATTAAAAGCTCGACTAAACAAATGTGTCTTCAGCCTAGACTTAAACACTGAGACTGTGTCTGAATCCCCAACACTAATCTGAAGGCTGTTCCATAACTGTGGGGCTTTGAAAGAGAAAGCTCCGCCCCCTGCTGTAGCCTTTGCTACTTGAGGTACTACCAAGTAACCAGCACCCTTTGATCGGAGTAGGCAGGAGGAAGTTAGTGGCCATCCAATGTCTAATGTCCTTTACACATTCTTCTATCTTAATAAGCTGGTGTCTCTCATCTGACTTTGCTGAGACATATAGCTGTGTGTCATCTGCATAACAGTGGAAGCTAATACCATGTTTATGAATAATTGCACCAAGGGGAAGCATATATAGGGAGAAAAGCAGTGGGCCTAAGACAGAACCTTGTGGAACACCGAACATAACCTTGGTATGCATGGAGAAGTCACCATCTAGATCTACAAACTGATAACGGTCAGTCAAATAAGACCTGAGCCAGGAGAGGGCAGTTCCTTTAACACCAACATGTTCTAGCCTATCAAGTAGAATAGTGTGGTCAATGGTGTGGTCAATGGTGTCAAAAGCTGCAATAAAATCAAGTGGCACTAAGGACTAAGGAGACACAACCCTGATCAGAGGCCAGTAACAGGTCATTGACCACTTTAACCAGTGCTGTCTCTGGGCTATGATGAGGTCTAAATCCTGACTGGTATATTTTCTGAATCTTATTCCTTAAGGTATTAAAAAGAAATTAAAATAATTAGTTCCATAGCTAGTACTAGGAGTACAGTGCTAAGAGAGGAGTTTGGTAGCTGAAGTTGGAGAGGAAATTAGTGATCAAATGTAAACCCCTCTGTATGTCCATTTTCCAGTATTTTGTTTTGTTCTTTTCAGTCTGGTATCTGCATGCCACAAAAGAACTGAATTTTTCCACAGTTGTAATTGCTTTTTGATGTGATCTGAAAACCTCTTCATGTACCTGTTGTTACCTGTGCAGTGCTGATGGGACTGTCGTGTTGTCAGACAGGAGATCCTGCAGCATTCCTTATAGTGTCCAGTTTTTAACTCATCCCCACATTCAGCACTGGTGAGTGATTTCACTTACTGCTCAGACTGGGCCTAGCTCTTACAATGCAGTTTAATTATGCACGATATGAAGATTTTCTGAGCTGAAAATTTAGAAAATATGAAGCCCTGCTGATGACATCACTACTAAAATAAAATTATAATACATGGACATGACCTAGTAAGACTTTATATTATTTTTGCTTTGTGTTTCCAAACTGGAAGATGTTACATTAAACACATCAGGACACCTCTGGTCTCTTTTAGCAATATTGAAGATACTAGAAAAGTTTACACACTTCTGAATTAATAACTATATATTTTTATATTTATCCCTACCTGGAAGTCAGTAAATATTTGAGCATTCAAACCATGTGAACAACTGTCAATCATTCCAGATCTTTTTTTCCAGATTTGTTTCTTCTGCTGTTTTTATTGGTTTAAAAAAGAAAACCTGCTCTTTTAGTATACACTGTATTGCCAAAGGTTTTGGGACACCCCACCACATCATTGGATTCAGGTGTTGGGCTTTTCGGTGTGGAGGAACTTGACCTGCACAGAGGAGGGTCAGGACCTCAACCCCATAGAACACCTTTGGGATGAATTAGAGTGGAGACTGTGAGACAGACCTTCTCGTCCAACATCAGTGCCTGACCTCACAGATGCCCATGCTTCTAGAGGAATGGTCAAAAATCCCCATAAACACACTCCTAAACCTTGTGGAAAACCTTCCCAGAAGAGTTGAAGCTGTTATAGCTGTAAAGGGCGGGGCAACTCCATATTACATTCATTTGCAGGTAAAGGGAGATGTCCCAGTTTTGGCCTGACTCACAGTCTCCACTCTAATTCATCCCAAAGGTGTTCTATGGGGTTGAGGTCAGGACTCTGTGCAGGACAGTCAAGTTCCTCCACACCAAACTCACTCATCCATGTCTTTATGGACCTTGCTTTGGTCACTGGTGTGCAGTCATGTTGGAACAGGAAGGGGTCATCCCCAAACTGTTCCCACAAAGAGCATGAAATTGTCCAAAATGTCCTGTTATGCTGAAGCATTAAGAGTTCCTTTTACTGGACCTAAGGGGCGGAGCCCAACCCCTGAACTCAATGATGGAGGGGTGTCCCAATACTTTTGACAATATAGTGAATTTTAGGTGAAACCACATAGCAATGTACTGTGATGTCAAAAGGTAGGCGTGGTGACAGATTAATTACTTTATTTTCAGCCCCTTTCTCTTGCCATATGCAATGTCTTTTCCTGTATGCTTAGGAATTGGATCAAACTGAAAATGGACAATGCTAAAGACCTACAAGCATTGGAGAAATGATATTTAGTTAAAACTGTGCGACTGTTAATCTAACGTCTTCTGTAAGAGGAATCGTGAGCAGAAAGTGAAACACGGACACTGCTGAGTGTGAAGTGATGTATATACAGTTAGATCAATACCAAAAATAATAATAATAATAATCATAATAATAATAATAAATACCCAAACGAATCAGGAGACTGAGATTAATTTCATTTTCATCTCGAGGTCATTTTGTGCAGCTCAAAAATCACAAACTGAAGTTTTGTCTTTAAAGGAAGTGGAAGGACAGAAACAGGAACATGTACAGAGTGATTATCAAAAAGTGTGATTTCTGTACAAATCTGTACAAACCAGGCGGAGTGATGCAATATCGAGAGAGACACCTGTCTCGCTCTCTCATCTCTGTCCGCTCGCTCACCTGCAGAGTGTTTCACATAGAAAATATAAATATATCTCAGCGGTAAAAAAATAATCAGGCAAATTCCAGTACAAATAGAATTGACATGTTCTGTGTAAAACCCGACTACGCTAACGAGCATCTCGTCCACGGAAACTTTGGATTGTGACAAAATCCTACAATCAGGATCTGTAAAATAAACCCCATCCCAGTCTTATCTGGATTTGGTATGGCCTTTGGTTTCTGCTCCACCAGCAGTTCAGTGTTCTGAACACCTCAGGAAAGTCCATGTCAGCATAGACGAGAGAGTTTATATCTGTCCTGCATCACAAGTGTTCTATAATCTCAGAAGAGTCCATTATGGCATAGATGGGGGGGAATCCGAGTCTGTCCTGCTTCAGCAAATCAACCACGTGAAGTCGATTTCAGCACGGACAAAGGGTCTCTCCCTGTCCTGCTTCAGCAGTTCAGCTGTCTAACCTCGGAAAAGTCCATTTCAGTTTGGACAGGGGGTCTGGATGTGTCCTGCATCAGCAGTTCAGTTCTCTTTAACCTCAGAAGAGTCCATTTCAGCATGGATGGGCGGGTCTGATTCTGTCCTGCATTTTTTAGAAGGCCGTTCTGCACTTTGGATGTCTTGTTGACGCTTTAGCGATCCGTTCTGTTCACAGCCATTGGAATCGCGGCTTGGGTCGGTTCCATCCGTCTGCAGGTTCTCATGTTTTGCGTCCACGTTGACGGTGTCTGCGTTTGGGACAGAGCCGTGTACACTTAGACCTGCAGCAGAGAGTAATTTTGGTATTAATGCGCTGTAATATTAACATGTTAAAATAAACATAAAAATGTGTTCAACGTTCACCGTTGTGGGCAGAGCCCTCCTCTCGCTCCGATTGGCTGATGGTGGTAGGGGGCGTGGCTGCTCGACTTGATGCTGCACTCTCCGTCTCATCTAATAGTCGATCCATATAATCCCTAAAAAAGGTCCATCAGTGCACGTCTGCTTAAAATCATTTGATATCAAATACTGCTTTATAGCATGGCAAGGCAGGTTCTAATTTTTTTAATCACTATTACTATTAACGACTAAATAACTAATTACTTCTAAAGTAATGGAAATGTGAATGTGATTTTTAGAAAAGAAACAAACAAATCACATAAACAATTACATCATACTAATGTATTCATAGACAGTTGTGACTGGTCACTGAGAGCTGCATCTTCAGTTGAATAAATGTTCCAAAATAAACAAGCGTGGTCAGTAATCAGAGGTCTACATGTGTAGGAAACACATACGTCACTCCCGGATGGAGGTTGTACTTCCTCTTGCCGAGACGTGTTTGCTGAGCGAAGAAGTCGTATCGCTCAGATTTCTTCCACATGTAATAGAATGCCACACACTCCCCCACTGACCGCGTCCTGACCTGAAACACATTACTGCATGGTCATCAGCGTCACCACATGCTGCACTGACAAAACTACATAAACACACCATCTTACCTTGTTAGCTTGGATGAGGTGAAAATCTTTCCCGTAAGCCTTTAGACCCTGTTCAAAATGTCTACATTCCTCCTCCGTCCACACAGACAACTCTTCTGCATAGGAGAAAGCATCATACAAAAGTACAGCCTTAACAGTGCTAACACAGATGCAGGCTAGCGAGTGTTAGCTAAACATTCATTGTAAACAAGTGTTAGCATCATGGTGCAGTTTTCTGGACGCCCTCACCTCGGGCTGCTTTCACGTTAAACCTCAGTCTTCTCAGAGCTTCTTCTGTGTCAAAGTCACACTTTACAAGTTCATAAAGTGCCTACACACACACACACACACACACACACACACACACCGACATTTCCATCTGTATTAATGACACACATCACAGAGAAGATTGTCTGTTCTTTTATTAAGATTCTGTGAGACCTGTTCATTATCTTTGATGTGCGAGCCCTCAGGTATGGCGTCGACTCCGGTCTCCTCCCCGGTGCGTTTACACGCTTCTGTTAGAAACGCCACTACTGTGTGCTCGGGGAGGAACTCTGGGTTCCAAAGCAGCTGATCGTCGTTCTCGTACACTGAACACCATCAGGAGAAAGTTATGTAACATGTAGTTAACGCTGCTAGCATCTCTATGTCAAGGTGATACGTGTATGAGAAGTGTACCTCGCTCGTTCTCTTTATATTTACAGAGTCCTGCTGGAGTTTCAGCCTGATACATAGACCCCACCATGATCTCCTGTTATACACACACACACAAACACACACAGATATTTAATATGATCAGCCTTCACTCACAATACACTACAGAGTAGAAAGGAACATAAAACAGAGGGGGCGTTTACTTTTTTCCAGTCCTCTGAGGGAACATAGTCCTCATCCTCCTCAGACTCCTCATCCACTTCATTATCTGAAAAAAGGCAGGGTTTAAATTAACACCACCTGAATATCATTTATCTCTTTGGGCTGTGTCTGATTTCTGAATACAGTCATGACAGAGTAATGTAGTGTACAGGTGAGCAGTAATGTAGTGTACGGGTGAGCAGTAATGTAGTGTACAGGTGAGCAGTAATGTAGTGTACAGGTGAGCAGTAATGTAGTGTACGGGTGAGCAGTAATGTAGTGTACGGGTGAGCAGTAATGTAGTGTACAGGTGAGCAGTAATGTAGTGTACAGGTGAGCAGTAATGTAGTGTACAGGTGAGCAGTAATGTAGTGTACAGGTGAGCAGTAATGTAGTGTACAGGTGAGCAGTAATGTAGTGTACAGGTGAGCAGTAATGTAGGCTATAGATGTCCAGGTGAACAGTATTGTTAGTGTATATTTTAGTGGTACTGTAGTGAACATGTGAGCAGTATTATATTGGACAGTTGGGCAATACTGAGGTGTACAGGTGTGTATCAGTGTAGTGTACAGTATTATAGGTGAGTATTAGTCTAGCCTCCTACAACCTGGCATCCTCATACGAGGACATCACATTTTTGGTTGTGTGCACCATAATACTTAATTCTTTGTAAATGGAACCTTTTGTACACAAAAAGAAGTGGCTTCATGTTCAAAGATAATATCTGGTTATTATATTTATTGGTTCTTCCTAACCCCAAATAGGTAGAAGAAATCTAAAATGCATGCTCAGGTCTTAGGAGGCTAGAATACAGGTGTATATTAGTGCAGTGTACAGGTGTACGGGTCAGCATTAGTGTACAGGTGTACATTCATGTAGTGTACAGGTGTTTAGGTGAATATTAGTGTACAGGTCAGCATTAATGTAGTGTACAGGTAAATATAAGTGGGGTGTACAGGTGTGCATTGGTGTGGTTTCCAGGTGTACATTAGCACATTGTTTGAGGATAAGAAGAGTACTGACTGTTAAAATATCTGCAGTTCTGAGAGCGGATGAGTTCTTTAGCAGAGAGAGAACGACCTTCACCACCACTCTGACTGTCCACACCCTGAGACACACTCTTCACACACTCGTCCTGGAAATCATTCACACACACACACACACACACACACACACATAACTGATAAGATATTTGAATAATAACATAATATGACACTATACACCCTTATGTACAACACATACAATAAGTAGGTATTATAAAATAAATAAAACTAAACATAGCATACAAAATATCAAATAATACAAATATCAAATATACAAATATAATAATAATATAAATATCAAATATACAAATAAATCTAAACCAAATAATACATAAGAACCTAGAAAATATAAATAAAATTTTAGAAAATAAATGAGCTGTAATGGTGAACAGTAGTGTGGCGTACAGGTGTGTATTAGTGTGGCGTACAGGTGTGTATTAGTGTGGCGTACAGGTGTGTATTAGTGTGGCGTACAGGTGTGTATTAGTGTGGCGTACAGGTGTGTATTAGTGTGGCGTACAGGTGTGTATTAGTGTGGCGTACAGGTGTGTATTAGTGTGGCGTACAGGTGTGTATTAGTGTGGCGTACAGGTGTGTATTAGAGGTGAATATGACATTTAAACTATTTAATATTAATTATAATATTTTACACAGGTGTAAATAAACAAAACAAAAAAACATATGATACACTACCAGTCAAAAGTTTGGACACACCTTTTAATTCAATGTTTTTTGTTTAGGGATTTATTTTCTACATTCTAGAACAATCCTGGAGATTTCAGAACTATGAAATAACACACATGGACTTCAGTAATCCATATGTCATGACAACAAAAACCAGTCAGTTGTTATTTTAAGACACGAAGGTCAGGTGTTCTGGAATAGTTCTTGCAAGAACAGTATCGTCAAGTGCATTTGCAAAACCCATCAAGCACCATGATGAAACTGGCTCACATGAAGACCATCCCAGTAAAGCAAGACCAAAACTGACCTCTGCTGCAGAGGAGAAGTTCATTTAGAGTCACCAGCCTCAGAAATCACCAATTAACAGCACCTCAGATTAGAGGCGTTATGAAGGCTTTACAGAGCGTCAGTAGCAGACATATCTCAATATCAACTGTTCAAAGGACATTAGTGTGGATTTCAGCCGCCTTCAGCATTGTTTTACAATGTAGAAAGAAATAAACATCAGGAAAGAACATGGGATTAGAAGGTGTGTCCAAACTTTTCACTGGGTGTGTATATCAAATAAATCTAAACCAAATAATAGACTAGAACCTTGATTACCTACATATAAAATTATTTTAGAAAATAAATGAGTTAATAAATTATAAGATAATACACTGATAAGAAAAACTCCATCAAGTCTGGAGAAGTTCACCTTGTTCCTTTTGAGCTCCCCAGTACTCCTGCTGCTCTCATCGTTATCTACCTCCTCAACTTCATCATCTTCATCCTCCTCCTCCTCTGCATCCTCTTCCTCCTCCTCTTCCTCATCCTCTTCCTCTGGAGATCCGGAGGCCTCGTACCCGTACAGACTGCGCAGCTCCTGGATCGGCATCTCGCTTTCCTGCTCACAAAAAAACCCAAACATTGTTCACTATACATACTTCTGTATGTTCAGTGAGTGTGTGTGTAGAGTGTGTGTGTGTAGAGTGTGTGTGTGTAGAGTGTGTGTACAGAGTGTGTGTTACCCGTGTGAGCTCCTCTATCTCTGTAGTGAAGGTAGTGTCTCTGGTCAGCTCCTCGTCCTCTCCTGTACGCTCGTCCTCAAACTCATTCACCCTTTCTACTGATGCGTCCAAATCCACACTGTCTGATCCCACGGACACCCCTGTACACACACACACACACACACACACACACACACACACACAAGGGTTTATGTTAATGTGTTTGTTCTAATGCATTATTGTTTCAACAGCAGCAGCTAATTCACATCCTCCTCATAAACGCATTTTTAAAACATTGTTGATGGGGTGAAGATTTCCGTAATGAGAAATGTATGAGTGATGTGAGGAAGGAGTCTCCAGTGTCAGCACTGTGTGACTGGAATGAAACACTTACTGTAACACACACACACACACACACACACACACACACACACACACACACACACACAGTGTTTATTACTTTTCTCTGATCTCCCATTATAATGTATAACTCAGGTTAAAGACGTACCTGGGCTTGAATTCCCCAAGGAGGACTGAAACAGAACAGAAACACAGTGAACGTTAAAATCACAGGAAATGCCTCTTATGACAAGAAACATTTAATAATTTATAGAAATGTACAAGTAAATGAATAGAATGGAATAATTCGAGGCAGAAAGTCCAAAAGGCAAAATACAGAAAATGTACAGATTTCTCAGTTTCTGATTTAATGGACACACAAATAAACTGACAGGAAACTGTGGAGCATTCTCTAAACATAAGAGTACTGCTACCTCAGTACTGAGCTGCCTCAGACTCAGTGCCTCAGTACTGAGCTGCCTCAGACTCAGTGCCTCAGTACTGAGCTGCCTCAGACTCAGTGCCTCAGTACTGAGCTGCCTCAGACTCAGTGCCTCAGTACTGAGCTGCCTCAGACTCAGTGCCTCAGTACTGAGCTGCCTCAGACTCAGTGCCTCAGTACAGAGCTGCCTCAGACTCAGTGCCTCAGTACAGAGCTGCCTCAGACTCAGTGCCTCAGTACAGAGCTGCCTCAGACTCAGTGCCTCAGCACTGAGCTGCCTCAGACTCAGTGCCTCAGCACTGAGCTGCCTCAGACTCAGTGCCTCAGCACTGAGCTGCCTCAGACTCAGTGCCTCAGCACTGAGCTGCCTCAGACTCAGTGCCTCAGCACTGAGCTGCCTCAGACTCAGTGCCTCAGCACTGAGCTGCCTCAGACTCAGTGCCTCAGCACTGAGCTGCCTCAGACTCAGTGCCTCAGCACTGAGCTGCCTCAGACTCAGTGCCTCAGCACTGAGCTGCCTCAGACTCAGTGCCTCAGCACTGAGCTGCCTCAGACTCAGTGCCTCAGCACTGAGCTGCCTCAGACTCAGTGCCTCAGCACTGAGCTGCCTCAGACTCAGTGCCTCAGCACTGAGCTGCCTCAGACTCAGTGCCTCAGCACTGAGCTGCCTCAGACTCAGTGCCTCAGTCTTGCTCATTTAGAGGAACATTCATTTCATTTGAAACTTTTTTAAAAATTAATTTTATTCTACGTTTCTATATTTCTGTAAAGCTGCTTTGAGACAATGTTCACTGTTAAAAGCGTTCTACAAATCATGTTATAAAAGGAGTATGGAGTTGATTCAATTCCACATTTATACACAAAAGAATTTATGCGTTTTAAAAGAAAAAGTTTTGCAAACGAAAAAATGAAATTTGTGAGAAAAAAATAGGTTTTTAGACCCTTTCTTCTGTTCCGTTAACTTCATCTTTTGTGGCCTGGGCCTGCTTACCACGCCCCAAATACCTTGACTCCACCCCCACGTCAAAACAGTGCCAGAAAGTCAAAGACGAAGAAAAAACGGTATCGCAAACGCACATTTCACTGAAACGCAAAATAAAAGCAGCGTCGCAAATTAAATTAAAGTCATTTATATTTTGCAACTCATTATTTTTGTTTTGCAAAATGTATTTTTTCACAAATTTCATTTTTTACTTTGCAAAACTTTATTTTCTTTTGAAACACAAATTCTTTTGTGAATATATGTGGCATTAAATCAACTCCATAAGAATAAAAGAGTAATGTTAGAGTATCAGACTGAGATTAGATTAGAACAGTAATGTTAGAGTATCAGACTGAGATTAGATTAGAACAGTAATGTTAGAGTATCAGACTGAAATTAGATTAGAACAGTAATGTTAGAGTATCAGACTGAGATTAGATTAGAACAGTAATGTTAGAGTATCAGACTGAGATTAGATTAGAACAGTAATGTTAGAGTATCAGACTGAGATTAGAACAGTAATGTTAGAGTATCAGACTGAGATTAGATTAGAACAGTAATGTTAGAGTATCAGACTGAGATTAGAACAGTAATGTTAGAGTATCAGACTGAGATTAGATTAGAACAGTAATGTTAGAGTATCAGACTGAGATTAGATTAGAACAGTAATGTTAGAGTATCAGACTGAGATTAGAACAGTAATGTTAGAGTATCAGACTGAGATTAGATTAGAACAGTAATGTTAGAGTATCAGACTGAGATTAGATTAGAACAGTAATGTTAGAGTATCAGACTGAGATTAGATCAGAACAGTAATGTTAGAGTATCAGACTGAGATTAGATTAGAACAGTAATGTTAGAGTATCAGACTGAGATTAGAACAGTAATGTTAGAATATCAGACTGAGATTAGATTAGAACAGTAATGTTAGAGTATCAGACTGAGATTAGATTAGAACAGTAATGTTAGAGTATCAGACTGAGATTAGAACAGTAATGTTAGAATATCAGACTGAGATTAGATTAGAACAGTAATGTTAGGGTATCAGACAGATTAGAACAGTAATGTTAGAGTATCAGACTGAGATTAGATCAGAACAGTAATGTTAGAGTATCAGACTGAGATTAGATCAGAACAGTAATGTTAGGGTATCAGACAGATTAGAACAGTAATGTTAGAGTATCAGACTGAGATTAGATTAGAACAGTAATGTTAGAGTATCAGACTGAGATTAGATTAGAACAGTAATGTTAGAGTATCAGACAGATTAGATCAGAACAGTAATGTTAGAGTATCAGACTGAGATTAGATTAGAACAGTAATGTTAGAGTATCAGACTGAGATTAGAACAGTAATGTTAGAGTATCAGACTGAAATTAGATTAGAACAGTAATGTTAGACTATCAGACTGAGATTAGAACAGTAATGTTAGAGTATCAGACTGAGATTAGATTAGAACAGTAATGTTAGAGTATCAGACTGAGATTAGATTAGAACAGTAATGCTAGAGTATCAGACTGAGATTAGAACAGTAATGTTAGAGTATCAGACTGAGATTAGATTAGAACAGTAATGTTAGAGTATCAGACTGAGATTAGAACAGAAATGTTAGAGTATCAGACTGAGATTAGATTAGAACAGTAATGTTAGAGTATCAGACTGAGATTAGAACAGTAATGTTAGAGTATCAGACTGAGATTAGAACAGTAATGTTAGAGTATCAGACTGAGATTAGATTAGAACAGTAATGTTAGAGTATCAGACTGAGATTAGATTAGAACAGTAATGTTAGAGTATCAGACTGAGATTAGATTAGAACAGTAATGTTAGAGTATCAGACTGAGATTAGAACAGTAATGTTAGAGTATCAGACTGAAATTAGATTAGAACAGTAATGTTAGAGTATCAGACTGAGATTAGAACAGTAATGTTAGAGTATCAGACTGAGATTAGATTAGAACAGTAATGTTAGAGTATCAGACTGAGATTAGATTAGAACAGTAATGTTAGAGTATCAGACTGAAATTAGATTAGAACAGTAATGTTAGAGTATCAGACTGAAATTAGATTAGAACAGTAATGTTAGAGTATCAGACTGAGATTAGATTAGAACAGTAATGTTAGAGTATCAGACTGAGATTAGATTAGAACAGTAATGTTAGAGTATCAGACTGAGATTAGATTAGAACAGTAATGTTAGAGTATCAGACTGAGATTAGATTAGAACAGTAATGTTAGAGTATCAGACTGAGATTAGATCAGAACAGTAATGTTAGGGTATCAGACAGATTAGAACAGTAATGTTAGAGTATCAGACTGAAATTAGATTAGAACAGTAATGTTAGACTATCAGACTGAGATTAGAACAGTAATGTTAGAGTATCAGACTGAGATTAGATTAGAACAGTAATGTTAGAGTATCAGACTGAGATTAGATTAGAACAGTAATGCTAGAGTATCAGACTGAGATTAGAACAGTAATGTTAGAGTATCAGACTGAGATTAGATTAGAACAGTAATGTTAGAGTATCAGACTGAGATTAGAACAGTAATGTTAGAGTATCAGACTGAGATTAGATTAGAACAGTAATGTTAGAGTATCAGACTGAGATTAGAACAGTAATGTTAGAGTATCAGACTGAGATTAGATTAGAACAGTAATGTTAGAGTATCAGACTGAGATTAGATTAGAACAGTAATGTTAGAGTATCAGACTGAGATTAGATTAGAACAGTAATGTTAGAGTATCAGACTGAGATTAGATTAGAACAGTAATGTTAGAGTATCAGACTGAGATTAGAACAGTAATGTTAGAGTATCAGACTGAAATTAGATTAGAACAGTAATGTTAGAGTATCAGACTGAGATTAGAACAGTAATGTTAGAGTATCAGACTGAGATTAGATTAGAACAGTAATGTTAGAGTATCAGACTGAGATTAGATTAGAACAGTAATGTTAGAGTATCAGACTGAGATTAGATTAGAACAGTAATGTTAGAGTATCAGACTGAGATTAGAACAGTAATGTTAGAGTATCAGACTGAGATTAGATTAGAACAGTAATGTTAGAGTATCAGACTGAGATTAGAACAGTAATGTTAGAGTATCAGACTGAGATTAGAACAGTAATGTTAGAGTATCAGACTGAGATTAGATTAGAACAGTAATGTTAGAGTATCAGACAGATTAGATCAGAACAGTAATGTTAGAGTATCAGACTGAGATTAGATTAGAACAGTAATGTTAGAGTATCAGACTGAGATTAGAACAGTAATGTTAGAGTATCAGACTGAGATTAGATTAGAACAGTAATGTTAGAGTATCAGACTGAGATTAGATTAGAACAGTAATGTTAGAGTATCAGACTGAGATTAGATTAGAACAGTAATGTTAGAGTATCAGACTGAGATTAGATGTTAGAGTATCACAGTAAAGTTATAAAAGTAAGATCAGATTATGGTAAAGTAATAAGTTTAAGTGTACTTGGACATGAAATCTCTGGATTTGGATTTTAATGACACTAGGTGTGTGTGTGTGTGTGTGTGTGTACGTGACCACTAAACTTCCTCCAACACACACACACACACACACACACACACACACACACACACACACACACACACACATTATTATTATTATTATTATTATTATTATTCCGGAGATAATTCCCTGGAGACTCTGAGGAGATATTTAGGTTTTTTCCCGCGCCTGAAGTTTTTTACCTCAGTTCTGTCTCCACACAGAGAGTTAGCCTGGTTGCTAACCCTGCTAGCACTGAGCACTCATTATCCAGCAGCATCCCTCCACAACTAGAGCTTTAATAACCACACCGCTTCTTCCTCAGTAAAACACCGGCTTCTTAAATAAAGCCCAGAGTGCAGCACCGTGTCAGGAGTTAACCCGGGATCATTTAACCCTGAACCCGGGATCATTTAATCCTGAACCCGGGCTAACAGCGCGAGCTGGCTAATAAGTTTACAGGATGAAAATAGTGAAAATCCAACAAGTTTTAATAACTAAAATCGATCATAATTATACAGCGCTGAGGAAAAAAATCCAAATATTATGTTTTTAAAATTCAGATTTCTCTGTGCAGAGATTAACACAACTAAAACACGGGCTTTTTTGTTTGTTTTTGTTTTTAAGAGGAAAAAATCATTTAGAATTTCCTTTCTTACCTCCGCCATATTGGCTCTTCTGAAGAGTTCCCGGCGGTCCCCGGATGTGCCCGCGCATGCGCAGTGTCTCCCAGTATCACTGATGTAAATAAATAAATAAATAAATAAAACGTTTTTCTAAATGTTTGTGAATGAACGAAAGTGAACAGTTTTGTAAAAACGTCTAATATGAACCCTCAAATGATCGTGGAGCAGAGTTTGATCATAAAAAGAATGAAATGTAAGATGGATTTGGATTCATTCATCTAAATTATTTTTAATTGTCCTGTTTAATTGTGTAATGATTGTTTTTATAATGTATTGTCTCTCTGTGTTATCGATAAACAAGGCATTTACAGACACTTTAGAACAATATAAACAATTATATACAAATAGACAAAGGTCTTAGAGGACAAGTCACACCCATATAAAGACAGGCAAATATCTCAGTGTTTAGTGTTTATTGAACAAACCATAACACACATGAATATGGTGCTCTCCAGAATCATTTACAAAAAATATTGTCTAAAATAAATATTACATACAAAACACTTTTTTTTCACATCACAGTTTACAACAGATCTTTTTTTTATCTTACAAATATTTTTTCATTTTCTTCCTGGTATTGCTTTTAACCATGTCCTGATTTATACATGTCCTGTGACATCCTGAAAAATCCATTTTTATCTGTTTCTTTGGGAAAAAGAACCTTTAAAGGATGGAAGGAAATGTGTCAGGAATCGGACCCATGAGCACAGTTCACCCTCCACAAACACACACTTTACTTTATTTATAGTTGTCGAGTTAAATGGCACTTTCGTAACAACAAGCTGTTTGGAAGCTCGGTAAGATTGACTCACATCCATCCATTTCTTAAATAATAACATTTATTCATCCTGTAGAACATTCTTGTTCTTTATGATCTCCAGCCATCTCCAGACTGTGGCAGTTTATATTCCAGTTCTATTTTAATATTTTTTGTTCATGTTAACAGCCCATTCCACTTAGGTCACTGATTCGGTCTATTTTAAAGCCAAAGCAGTTCTTTCGAGTGTCTCTTCTACTCGATGCTCTTCTCCTCCACAGAATGGACCAGATCTTCTTCTTCACACTCATATCCAACTCTGTTCTGTTTGTCACCAGGAGTTCTGAATTATTCCCTGCTGCAGTCGTATTCATTACCTCCTAAACACACACACACACACACACAGAGAGAGAGAGAGAGAGAGAGAGAGAGAGTGTGTGTTCATTACTGTCTACTGTAGTAATGCATCAAATCTGAAATAACAAGTGATTTGAACACTTTTAAGCACGTGCTGTTCTGTGTGCGGCCACCAGATGTCGCTGCAGTTTAAATTCTGCTGACTTTTGGGAGATAAAATAGTTATTTGTTTTACAACAAAAATCTTTAGCACCATCACGACGAACACCGAACGTTTCAGCAGCGGAACAACGGAAATCCAACTATATGTATTCATTTAATCCATTATACTGCCAAAAGTATTGGGACACCCCTCCAAATCATTGAGTTCAGGTGTTGTGTTTCAGGAGTTGGACTTAAGAAAGGAACTCTTAATGCTTCAGCTTCATACCAAGACATTTTGGACAATTTCCAAAAATTGGAAACAGTTTGGGGATGACCCCTTCCTGTTCCAACATGACTGCACACCAGTGACCAAAGCAAGGTCCATAAAGACATGGATGAGTGAGTTTGGTGTGGAGGAACTTGACTGTCCTGCACAGAGTCCTGACCTCAACCCCATAGAACACCTTTGGGATGAATTAGAGTGGAGAGTAGAGAGGATGGGGAATTCAGATACTTTAACTTGACTTTGACTTTATCAATCAAATATTTCTGCTAATTTCAGGTATTTGTATAAATTTAAAAAAAAATGCTTGGTAAAAGTAGTGTACATTTTTGTAAAAAAAAGTAAATAAATAAATAAATAAATAAATATAATAATAATAATAAAAAAGAAAGAAAGAATGCAAGAAATTATGAACATGCAAACTGTAGAATTTATGCATACAAATGATTTACATGTACAGTAATAAGTCTGATTTCTTATCACTACAGTACTCTGTTAGATAGGATGAGTTTGTAAAAGTTACACAGTCATTATCTAATAAGAGTGACAGGTGTCCCTGAAGCCCCTGTTTTCATTTTGTTTTTTTGCATTTTTGTGTGGATGAAGATATATCTGCAAAAACTCACTATTTTCGTAGGACTGCGCTTGTCTACATACTACAAATATTTCAAGTAAACTACAAATATGTGTATATGCCCAGGTGAAGCCTGAAGATGCAAGGGTAGAAATTCAATTTTGATTAAGCTCATTTAGGACATGCCATAGTTTGAAGGTGTTGAGATTATTTTATGTCAGAAAAGCATAACGTAGCTCTCAGTCTCATCCTGTCCGATCGGGTACCTAGAGAAGCCCTTAAACACTTCACAATCAAATAAACAAACAAAATCAGTAGAGATAATCACCATGAGTTGGAGAGATGTTAGCGGTTTGGCACCGGACTTCAGAAAGACGCTGATCATCAGGACCCCGTACACCAGTGTGTAGGATATGATAGCCATCACCTGCTCCTCAGAAGGTCTGGAGTGACTGGCCTGATTTACACTCAGATTTATAACCCAGCTATAACCATGATGTCAGCACCATCAAGTACCCTCCTTATCTCCTGATGATCAGGTGACACTCATGAAGTGTGTCAGTCGTGGTGTAGAGTATTACAGCATTTATAAGAGTTTCATAAGAGCATAAGCATCTCATAAGAGTTTAGAACTTTTAAGGATTATTCAGTTGTTCTTCTGGGACAAACAATTAAATGAACCTTACAGTTCAGTGTTTTCCTGTCAGAAATGGTTACAAGGACAATAATTATTCAAAACTAAGAACACTTAATTATTCAAATAACCCTGAAAGGACCCTTAAAGAACGGGTATAGAACAGTAACCATGAACCGTTCCATCAGAGCGGGTCTAGGAGCCAATGGCAGGAAGTTAAAATGACCATAAATACCTATAAAAACACCGTCCTCTAGAATGGTATTTGCACATGCTTCTCCGGCAGACAAGGTGAACACATACAGTGTGAACTATCAGGAGCAGGCATGTGGGGAGTGTCAGAGTGCCTTCATCATCATCTGAGCATAATAAGACAAGACAAGACAAGATAAGACAAGATAAGATATTACTGTGAGGAAGACTTCCAGGAGAGTGAACCCCAGGAAGGCAGCAGGACCAGATGCCATCTCAGATCAGGTCCAAAGAGTCTGCTCGGACCAGTGTT
>NC_080716.1:33247400-33359900 GCF_019097595.1 Hemibagrus wyckioides | reverse complement strand
GTCTGTGTGTGTCTGTGTGTGTGTCTGTGTGTGTGTGTGTGTGTCTGTGTCTGTGTGTCTGTGTGTGTCTGTGTGTGTGTGTGTGTCTGTGTCTGTGTGTCTGTGTGTGTCTGTGTCTGTGTGTGTGTCTGTGTCTGTGTGTGTGTGTGTGTGTGTGTGTGCCGCTTCGGAACTTCAACTCCCAGAATGCAACTATTCGAATTGACTCTTAACCCCGGAAGTGTTCGTGTCCTTTTACAGAATTTGGTTTGGTGCAGGTTGAGATTTAAGAGAAACCTTTACCCTGGTGAGTGTGAGAGATTTTTATTATAGATAAAGAAATCGGTTTAAAAGCAGAGGATGTCCTGAGTCCTGAGTCCTGAGTCTTTAATCAGGAGAGGAAGAGGTTTATTCAGGGCTGCAGCTGGGTGGCTAACTGCGCTTTAGCAGTGGAACGTTAGCTACATTAGCTTCAATGGGGATTCGTGTTCAGGACAATATAAAGATAAATAAACACACAAAGACATTACACTGGATTTATTCACAATCAGAGACTAGTGATAAAACTGTAAGGATTTAGGATTTAAACCGAATTTACCCCGAGAGACAAAGATAAACATTACATCACAACAATATAATGAAACACTGACAAGAAATATCTCAAATAATTTCTCTTTCCTCTTCCTAATTTTCTCACCAACATTTTAGGATCGTTTTTCTTCCTAAACAAATATTTTACATCCTGTTTCTGTTATAAAAATGAAGATAAATTCAACAATAATCAACATTTGTGATACTTTCTAATGAAGGATATGTACAATGTTATGAGACATTTAGAAAGTCTTTTTGTTCTGAGGATGTGTTTCTTTATGGTTTATAGTCAGTATGGATTATAATAGACGTGTAGAACCCATAAAGTGATGTACATCAACATTTATATGTTAATATTACAGTTAAAGATGTTACATAAAATTCTGTAATCAGTTATGTTTTTCCATCTTAATGATCGATGACCTGAGCAGAACCTCGTCATGTTGTTTCATCACAGGTCTCATCGTTAGAGGATCCTGATTGAATAATCTGACTTGTTTACTACATCTTTTCCTTTATTCAGACATATGGAAGAGATGATGGAGTCGTCTGGTAAGCCGAGTGAAGCCACGGAGAAAAAGCAAGGTCAGAACCGGAGCAGAACTCCTAAAGGTGCCGGAACCCAGAGCACTCCTCAGCAGAACGGTCCGTCCGGGTCAGACACGGTGGACAAGAAACATCCCGAAGCTGACGTGAAGCCCAGGAGGCAAGACCAGAAGACTACATCAGAATCAGAAACTCAGCAGGCTGACACGACTAAACGCCGACGCCATAAACACCACAGGAACAAGCAGGCTCCCGGAGGAGCAGAGACAGGAACTGCTGATCATCTAACCCACACAGCTCCGAGCCAGCACCAGAAAAAACACAGCCGTAAACACCTGAAGAGCGACGCCACCGCGCTGCCGCCCGTCGACGACTCCACCGCTCCTGATGATGAAGGAGGAGAGAAGCAGAAGAGGAAGAAGAAGAAGAAGCAGAAGAAGTCCAGAGGAAACACTGAAGATAAACCGGTGAACACGGTCGAGTCTGGAGCTATGGAGAAAACCAACACTCCACTGAAAAACACTAACACTCAAGGTGAAGTATGAAGAATTCACTACTTCCTGTGTGATGTCATCAACCTCGTTACTGTAACTGTACTGCTTTTAAAAGGGGAGATGAATCACCCCCCCTCTGGTTGAGAAATGGTAGGGTCTGGTTTCAGTTTAATAAACTGGTTATGAGCTCCCCTATCTCTTCAGGAATGGTTTGTGCCACATTTTAGAATAGATTGATTAACAATGTTTTTAAATAGATTGATGAATGAGAGAGAAATGACGGAATACAGGCTTAAAATTATGTGTGTGTGTGTGTGTGTGTGTGTGTGTAGCTGAGAGCCCAAGCACAGCAGGACAGACAGACAGGACGGACAGAGAGAACAGTCGGAGGAACAGAGGGAGGAAGAGACGTCTGTATGAGGATTACATGTCCAGTAAAGATGTGTCTGATGGACTGAAGAGAGGACAGCTCATACAGGTACACACACACACACACACTTAATTTTACAACCTTTGCATAATCATTATCTATCTGTTTGTTTGTTTATTTTTATTTATTTATACACACATATAGTTTGATTTTTTTAGGGTCAAGCTGTAAACTAAAATGTTATTTTTAATTGTTTAATAATAATTAAATATATCAGGAGCTGTATCAGGTGTGTGATGAATTAAAACTCTTTCTTTCTTTTTTTGTATATTTAATTATTTTATTATAATATTTGTATATTTAATTTATATAAATTGTTTTCATCTATATTATATTATTTTTTTATATTATGTAGTTTTTTTCAATTATATTATAGTACATTTTTGTTTAATTCATTGATAATTGTGATGTAGTTTAATATATTTAAAGCTTTCATATAAATGTAATGTAGTTATAGATAAAAAAAAAAGTCTTATTATTTAAGAAATGTGATATTAAAACCTGATCTACAAAATGAACAATAAAGATAAAAGGATATTTATGCCTTAATATTTATTTATTTATTTATGGTTATTAGGGTGTGTTGAGGATAAACCCAAAGAAATATCACGAAGCGTTCATTCCCTCTCCTGTAAGTACTGTTAGCTTGTACATTTTTCTTGGTTGCCATGACAACTGGTGTCCAACCACTATACAGTAATATTTTGGTGCGGTGGTGCAGGACGGGTCAGCGGACATTTTCCTGGACGGGATGGTGGCACGGAATCGAGCTCTGAATGGAGACGTGGTGGTGGTGAAGCTCCTCCCACCGGATCAGTGGAAGGTGAGAGACACTAGTGTGTGAGTGTGTGTGTGAGTGTGTGTGTGTGTGTGTGTGTGTGAGTGTGTGAGTGTGTGTGTGAGTGTGTGAGTGAGTGTGTGAGTGTGTGAGTGTGTGAGTGTGTGAGTGTGAGTGTGAGTGTGTGAGTGTGTGAGTGTGTGAGTGTGTGAGTGTGTGAGTGTGAGTGTGTGAGTGTGTGAGTGTGAGTGTGAGTGTGAGTGTGTGTGAGTGTGAGTGTGAGTGTGTGAGTGTGTGTGTGTGTGTGTGTGAGTGTGAGTGTGTGAGTGTGAGTGTGTGTGTGTGTGTGTGTGTGTGAGAGTGTGTGAGTGTGTGAGTGTGTGTGAGTGTGAGTGTGTGAGTGTGAGAGTGTGTGAGTGTGTGAGTGTGTGAGTGTGAGTGTGTGAGTGTGTGAGTGTGAGTGTGTGTGTGTGTGTGTGTGAGAGTGTGAGAGTGTGAGAGTGTGAGAGTGTGTGAGTGTGTGAGTGTGTGAGTGTGTGAGTGTGTGTGTGTGTGAGTGTGTGAGTGTGAGTGTGAGTGTGTGTGTGTGTGTGTGTTTGAAGGGAATTGATGAAATCAGTCCTGAAGAGTGTTTAATTGTGTTGAAGGTGTTGAATGGAGATGAGAGTGAACAGATGAGTGCAGAGAAAGAGCGACGGAGTGAGTCCATGCCGGACGTTATAGTGGAGGCTCAGTATGATGAGGAAGAGGAGGAGGAAGAAGAACTCAGTAAGAAAATGGAGGCGGTCACTCTGCAGAATAAAGGTGTGTGTATTTATGGAAAGTGTTTAAATGTCGCTGTAGTTTTTTTACAGCAGCTATTCCTTCCTTCCTCCAAGGAGGAGTGGTATTTAAATGCAACCATTCTCTTAAATTTCGACTTTCTCCTGGGTCAGGTGTTGTTCCCTTGAAGCTCTTCCCTCTACCTTTCCCATGTGCCATACTTTTTATTGAACATGGAACTCACGCTTGTTGTTTTCCTGCATACAGGCATGGACCGGTTCCTCACTTAGAACTGTGGTATTGAACTTTTACCTTTGCCCAGCAGAGGCGCCGTCCCCTTATTGTGGCCAGAGGTGCTGTCTCCCTTTGTCTTCCCGGAAATATGGGATAGTTCATTTCCCTTAAGGGATGGAAGCAGAGTGCAGTGAAGCGTGAATTTGCTCATGAGCACATCAGCACCCTGACTCACCTGAGCAAAGGTTTTATTAAAGTCTCTGTGGTGCTGAAGGTCAGAACTCTCATTTACTAACAGCACTTTATGGTTTAATAGTTTTGTTTACTAGGTCAGTGATGATGTAAACAGACAAAGGTTGGAGTGACGGTTTGGCAAAACACTGTGATACCAAATAAGGTGTGAAATATCGCCTCGTCTCGATCTTTCTCAGTCTGAACTCCAGCAGTACCTCAGTAGTCGACATGCATCTGAACACACCTGAGCCAAAACTAATCCGAGTTGAAGTAGATGTATTAGAGCTGGGAAAACGTAGAGTGTTCTCCAGGACCAGGTTTAGGAACCAGTGCCATTCATGGTACACTATATTGCCAAAAGTTTTGGAACATCTGCCTTTACCTGCACATGAATGTAATATGGAGTTGCCCCGCCCCTTTACAGCTATAACAGCTTCAGCTCTTCTGGGAAGGCTTTCCACAAGGTTTAGGAGTGTGTTTATGGGAATTTTTGACCACTCCTCTAGAAGCACATTTGTGAGGTCAGGCACTGATGTTGGATGAGAAGGTCTGTCTCACAGTCTCCGCTCTAATTCATCCCAAAGGTGTTCTATGGGGTTGAGGTCAGGACTCTGTGCAGGCCAGTCAAGTTCCTCCACACCAAACTCACTCACCCATGTCTTTATGGACCTTGCTTTGGTCACTGGTGTGCAGTCATGTTGGAACAGGAAGGGGTCATCCCCAAACTGTTCCCACAAAGAGCATGAAATTGTCCAAAATGTCTTGGTATGAAGCTGAAGCATTAAGAGTTCCTTTCACTGGAACTAAGGGGCGGAGCCCAACCCCTGAAAAACAACACCTGAACTCAATGATCTGGAGGGGTGTCCCAGTACTTGTGGTAATGTGGTGTATGTGATCTCACTGTTATAATAAATAAATGAGTTCTTTGATCTTCTGTTTCTATAACACTCTGGTTCTATTGTCAGTGATGATATTTTAAACCCAGATCTTTCTCCGTTTTTATTTCTCGCAGCTCCGCCCACAGCAGATCCACGCAACGCCTCAGACAGAAACGTCCAGCGCACCGCCAAGGTACATCATTCTGAAAGGTCTTACTCTGGACTGATTAAATCCCGGGGTTAAAGTGTAGTACAGGACACAGGCCTGAGTCATGTGATGGTCAGTTTAATAATGTAGTAGATCCCAACACATAGCTTTAATATGATATAAAATATATTAAGACAGATCTGAGTTTAGTAAATAGAAATAAAATGAATAGTTTAAAAGTCTCATTAACTAGTATAGCTTTAGTACTAGTATTAGTAGCTGTTACATGTACAAGAATTGGTATTTTTTTCATTTTATAAACAAATTACTGATAAAAACAACTATAAAAACAAATAAATATAGGTGTAATTTACTTTTATAAATATTTTTTAATTTATTACTTTATTTGTTTATACTATTTAACCCAGAATTTCATTTTCATATTTTGTAATAAATTAAACAGGTTACTTTTTTGCTAACAACTAACCAACTGACTTTCTTTATTTAAACAATTAAAGCAAAAATATATTATTCTATATGCAACTGTTAAGAACTAATAGTTTATTATTATTTCAGAAATAACTTCCTGTCTTCAAGGAGCCTTGGAAATGTTTCTGTCGCTGTGTTAGTTAAAATGATAAGTGATGGTTACTGTGCTTGTAAACTGCGATAGCTGGCTAGTTAAGCAGGTTGGTTAGCTAAGTGTAACCATCTATCAATCAAATATCATGAAGTTTGCTGTAAGACTGACAGCTGTCTCACATCTGTAAACATGTTTTCCAGTCAGACCTGGGTGCCATGTTTGGGTAAAAGTATTCTGGGATTGCCTTTACTTTCACATTACAGACCCTACTTCTTCCACCTCAGACAGATTAGATCTTTTTTCTGGAAGTTCTACCTGCTGCAGGAGGCCCCGAGCGGCCCCGAGCGGCCCCGAGCGGCCCTGTCATGGGAACGTGTTGTGTGTGTTTATATTTACTGTGATCAGGTGGTGTATATGTTTATATTTTGTTGATCAGGTGGTGTATATGTTTATATTTACTGTGATCAGGTGGTGTATATGTTTATATTTACTGTGATCAGGTGGTGTATATGTTTATATTTACTGTGATCAGGTGGTGTATATGTTTATATTTTGTTGATCAGGTGGTGTATATCGTGGAGCAAAAACACTCGAGGGCGGTGTCAGGGTTTATTAAGTTCATCCCTGACAAGCCCTTCGCCCTGTTCTCTCCCTCGGACCATCGAGTCCCTCGAGTGAACGTCCAGCTCTCAGGCTGTCCTGCAGATTTCCCCTCACGCCCTAATGACTATTCCAACACAATCTTCATCTGCAGGATCACACACTGGCCTCCAGACAGCCTGTTCGCCCAAGGGTACACACACACACATATACACACATACACACACACACACACACACACACACACACACAGGTTAGTCTTGCTACTGTGATGATGTTGACTAGTCAGGGTGATGGAAACAGCTAGTCAGACAGTATGATACCGGATGATAAATATTTCAGACTAGATGAAGCCAAAGACTCCTCAGATGCTCCTGAGTCAGCTCTGAGATACGCTATATTGCCAAAAGTTTTGGGACACCACTGCAAATCATTGAATTCAGGGGTCGGGCTTATGGACTTGTCCCGCCCTTTGCAGGGGTGGTCATGGAGTGGAATGAAATGATGAGCAGCAGTGGTATTGTCCATCTTTAAAGGGCAGTAGTGTAAAAGTAGTCCATTTTTATATTTAAACAGAACCAGAAATGTGCAGCATATACGTTTTCTGTACTTCAGTCCTGTGCAATATGCAAATGTTCACAGTGGATGGTTTTGGTGTGTTCCAACACGTGAAGGAAATGTGTGCACTGGTGTGCAGTCATGTTGGAACAGGAAGGGGTCATCCCCAAACTGTTCCCACAAAGAGCATGAAATTGTCCAAAATGTCTTGGTATGAAGCTGAAGCATTAAGAGTTCCTTTCACTGGAACTAAGGGACGGAGTCCAACCCCTGAAAAACAACACCTGAACTCAATGATCTGGAGGGGTGTCCCAGTACTTTTGGCAATGAGTCATAAAAAGTAACAATAATAAAAATGTGATTCTGTAGAGAGGTCACTGTGTATTTCTCTTTAACCAATCTGCTGTTCTGATCTTCCTCCTTCTCTCTCTGCAGGCAGTTGATGAAATCGTTAGGTCAGGCGGGGGTCATTGAGCCGGAGACAGACGGCATGTTGATGGAGTATGATGTGGATTTTTCAGAGTTTACAGATGAAGTGTTAGCGTGTCTACCACAGGGTCGACCCTGGACCATCCCACCTGACGAGATGAAAAGGAGGCGGGACCTCAGGTATCTTCACCACCATCGCCATGCTCACACAGTCACATCACACACACAATTAATTGTTGTGTCAGATGTGTAGGAGGATTTTTAGTGACTTATTATTATTATTATTATAGGAAGGAGTGTATATTTACGATTGATCCAGCCACAGCCAGAGACCTGGATGACGCTCTGTCCTGTAAACAACTTCCTGATGGTCAGATTTCTTGTCTATTTACCATTTAGCCACACAGATCTCCTTTCAGATTATAGAATATTAAATTAAACAAGTCTGAGCGTGTGTGTTTATAGAGTGTGTGTTTGTACGAGTGTGTGACCACATGAATGTATCATGTGGTTGTGTTAACGAATGAATATTGTTGAACTTTGTGTAGGTAACTTTGAGGTGGGCGTGCACATAGCGGACGTGAGTTATTTCATAGAGGAGGGAAGTGCTCTGGATTACACAGCGAGCAGGAGAGCCACCAGTGTGTACCTCATACAGAAGGTAGATATACTGTGTGTGTGTGTGTGTGTGTGTGTGTGTGTGTTAAGTTGTTAAGTAGTCTTTATTTGTCACATATACATCTTTCTTTGCATATCCCATCCTCGGGGTTGGGGTCAGAGCGCAAGGTCAGCCATGATGCAGCCAGTGCCTTAATCACTCTGTGTGTGTGTGTGTGTGTAGGGATATTATGAGTCACTTCCTGCTGATGAGTTTGTATACCATGCTGTATTATTTCATTTGTGTGTGTGTGTGTTTGTGTGTGTGTTTGTGTGTGTGTTTGTGTGTGTGTGTTTGTGTGTGTGTGTGTGTGTGTGTGTGTTTGTTTGTGTATGTGTGTGTGTGTGTGTTTGTGTGTGTGTGTTTGTGTGTGTGTGTGTGTGTTTGTGTGTGTGTTTGTGTGTGTGTTTGTGTGTGTGTTTGTGTGTGTGTGTGTGTGTTTGTTTGTGTATGTGTGTGTGTGTGTGTGTTTGTTTGTGTGTGTGTGTGAGTGTTTGTGTGTGCATGTGTGTGTGTTTGTGTGTGTGTGTTTGTGTGTGCATATGTGTGTGTTTGTGTGTGTATTTGTGTGTGTGTGTGTGTGTTTGTTTGTGTATGTGTGTGTGTGTGTGTGTGTTTGTTTGTGTGTGTGTGTGTGTGTTTGTTTGTGTATGTGTGTGTGTTTGTGTGTGTGTGTGTGTGTAGGTAATTCCAATGTTGCCACGTCTCCTGTGTGAAGAGCTGTGCAGTTTAAATCCTCAAACTGATCGTTTAACATTCTCAGTCATCTGGACCTTATCACCTGAGGGGAAGGTAACACACACACACACACACACACAATTTTAAAAACATCATATAGCATTAAACAGATAATATTATGTGTATAAAAAATAATCTATTGATTTTATGATGCATTGAATGATCCAGCATCACTGCACGAAGCACTTTTAATTAAACTCTTATTTAATCACACTTTTACTTAAAATTAAGAGCATTAACAGTAAACAGCGTATAATCACCTTTCACTTTGTATGTTGAGAAACACAGAGTCACTAAAGCGTGAAGTTGATATATAAATAAAAGCAGAAGATTTAGTAGGATTCTTGTGATTTTGGATATGGAGATATTATGAAATCGTTGACAGAATTGGTGTGCTGGTAATGAGTGCTGCTTCTCAGATCTGGTTTAAATAAATCAAATCATAATTTGACTGCTACTTGGCCCGTGTGTTTGTGTGTGTGTGTGTGTGTGTGTGTGTGTGTGTGTGTGTAGATCCTGAGTGAGTGGATGGGCCGCTCGGTGATCCGCTCCTGTGTGAAGCTGAGTTACGATCACGCTCAGAGCATGATCGACTCGCCCAGTTCAGAGTTCGGTGCTGAAGAGCTCCCCCCAGTGTCCCCTGAACACTCAGTGCACACCATCGTCCAGGCCGTCCTGCACCTGCACACCATCGCCACTCACCTGCGTGCACAACGCTTCAGGGGCGGAGCCTTGCGTCTCGACCAGGTAAACCAGCTACGCGTCAGGGTCAACAAACCAGGTTATAACAGTAAGACTAGTCAGTTAGTTGGGAATCAGGAGACTGAACAGAATTGGAGATGATGGAGGTTAGTTATTCAGGATTCTTCAGTGTGGGAGAATGTGGGAGCGGGGTCATTAAATATCAATTAAGGAATCCAGGGGTTAAGTTCGTTAATGATTTCTAGGTTTTCATCAGTCAACCGGAGACTTGAGGAATGTAGAGGAGCAGTAACATGGGGATCTCAGGAATCTGTGGTGCTTTAAACTAGAGAATTTAGCAGTGCTTCTTAAATTCACTGTCCAAAAGGTTCAGGAATCTAAAGACTTGGTCAATAAAAGAGTTTAGGAATCTGGAGATTCAGAAATCGAAGGATTTGGAAAACATGTAGAGATATTTCTAGTTAATTTGGTTATAACACGAAACCCATTCTGTTGAAGTTACCAACTGTTCATTGATTCAATTCAATTTATTTTAACAACAGGCATTGTCTCAAAGCAGCTTTACAGAAGTATAGACACACAGAATAAAAATGGTAAAGTTAAGTTACTCAACTATTAATGGAATACAAAACTTCATATTAATTGCAATCCAAAGCCGCCATCTTTGTTTCTTTTGTCATCATCCACTTTGTGATTGATTTTGTTGCTTGTAACAGCTCCACTGTGACGGAGTCAGCAGATTAGTGGTCAGTAATTCTCTACAGGGTCTGTGCAGTGTGATGCCATTATTAACTGGTTTTTGTGTTGGTTGTATTGTTTTAGATGAAGTTGGCGTTTACCCTGGACTCTGGGTCAGGAATGCCTCAAGGCTGCTACGTCTACCAGTACAGAGACAGCAACAAGTGAGTGTGTGGCCAGGTTGGTGACGGAGTTTAAGTTGTTGGTTAACGTAGCCTTAAGTTATCAGGCTGAACATGCAAACCCTGAGCAGTTGTATGCTGTGTGTGACAGGTTGGTGGAAGAGTTCATGTTGTTGGCCAACATGGCTGTAGCTCATCAGATTTACCGCTCATACCCTGAGCTTGCACTGCTGCGGCGTCATGCGCACCCTCAGAGCCGCCTGATGAAGGCGCTACAGGAACAGTGTGATCACATCGGCCTCAACATGGACATGAGCTCGGCTGGAGCGCTGCACGTAAGCCACACAACCACCTGCAAGGCCACACGTTTGAAACGTTCCATAATTACTCTCTCAGAAAAAGGCAGTTAATGATCTTTGTGCTGTATACTGCGTGTCCTTTCTTGCTGGTCACTCTGTGTTCGTAAGATTTACAACAGAAATTGAAGTTTCTTCAAAGGTTCTTGCTCCATGTTCCATAATATACAGCTTCCTCCAAGCTCTTGATAGAACTTCCTTAAAAATTCCCTGAGTAGATTGGTAAAGTATTCTGATTCTGATTGGTTCCTGGTATAGGTGTTCACCTGGATTAAACACCAGTGCAGATGGAATGTTAGTGACAGTGTGCTGAAGATTTACCTCCTCTAGCATGCTGACTTTCCTAACATGAGTTCTGTAAGGTAGTTGATTGGGATACCTGCAAAATGTGCCCTGGATTGCTTTTCATTCCCAGAATAAAGTCTATATACATTTGTCCTCTAAAATCTGTCCTTTATATGCAAACCTGGTTATAGAGTTTACTTCCATGTCCATCTGAACCCTCCAACCAAAGGCAGTTTGTCTGTTTAGTTGATCAATGTGATTTAGGGAAAGCCAGTTAGATTTTTCTTCAAGGTACAGGTGCTTCCTCTACTCAGAAGAACAGACCATGAAAACTGCAAGCTTCCAAAAAAAAAAGAGTCGAACACTTATCGGCTGTTTACCACGTTAGCTTCTGGTGCATCAAAATGATCCTGCCACTGTTTGATTGTTGTCATAGAGCTTACAGATATGGAGGTGAAATGTTTTTTCTACATTTGTAGCATTTCAAGAACAGATCAAAAGTTAACCACCACACACTTCTGCTCTGGATCTTGCTCCTGGACCTTACCTTCATGGCTTCCTATGCTAGGTACAAAGCTGTAAATGGCATTACTATTTGAATCACAGGTACACACAAGCTTCACCAACACCACAGGGTATTGACCAACTGGGGTAATAGAGCATTTAGAATGTATTCAGAACTTAAATATATCACTCATACATTATTTATATAAATATTTACATAAGTATCTATTGAATCTTGGCAGCAATTACAGCTTCCAATCTTTTTGGGTTTGATGTCACATTCAGGACTCTGGGACTAAGATCTGCTCCCTTGCCCCTCAGCTCTACCGAGTACCAGGAGTCCGATGGGAGGGGCAACATTGCTATATCATTATTTTTAATTCTCTAAAGAGATGTTTGATGGAATTTAAGTCAGTTCTCTGGCTGGGCAACTCTGTGGCATTCAGAGACTTACACTACTACTACTTAACACTACAAATGATCTTTACTCCAGTGTATGGTCCGGAGAACTTTTGAGAAGATTTTCTCCCAGGTATGTTTTCAGAAACTGAGGTTGGAGTAGGAGGTCTAGGGTTCAGATGGTGTTCCATTTCATCCCAAAAGGTGTTCAGTGGGCCTAAGGTTTGGGCTTTGTACAGTACACTCGAGTTCTTCCACTCCATCCTTAACACACCATGTCTTTATGGTGGTTCCTCTAGATGGACCTCTGGAGGTCCGTCAGTATGACCTTCGGGTTCTTATTGCTGAATTTTATAGTACCTTCCTGAGGTATGTTCTTTTAGTTAGAATTGTGGAATTTTGCTTTGTAAACCCTCTGTGTGTTCTACATACACTGATGAGCTCATAGACAGGGCAGGAAGGAATGTGTGTTTGTAGAAAATAAAACATTTTCTCTAACGTAATTAATTGTTATATTCATCCTTCTCACAGAGGAGTCTGGAGGAGGCGGTCGGAGATGACGAGTACAGTACAGCCAGGAAGGCTGTACTCACACACCTGTGTGCCCGACCCATGCAGGTGTGTAAACACACCTTTTACCTCATAGGTTCAATGTGGGCGTGTCCCAATCTACATATCCAATTAAATATACAGTGTATGCATTTTCAAATGTCTTAATAAAAAAATGTTGGCTTTTTAAATGAAGGTGTGTGTGTGTGTGTGTGTGTGTGTGTGTGTGTGTGTGTGTGTGTGTGTGTGTGTGTAGATGGCAGTGTATTTCTGTACAGGAGTTCTGCAGGATGAGAAGTTATTCCATCACTATGCTCTGAACGTACCCCTCTATACACACTTCACCTCTCCTATCCGCCGCTACGCTGACATCATTGTCCACCGCCTGCTGGCTGTATCACTCAGTGAGACACACACACACACACATACATACATTTACGTTTGCAGCATTTGGCAGATGCCCTTATCTGAGTTGCCCATCCAATCTCGCACACAGTCCCACCCTCCTCTCTGATCTCAGGCTTGCTCCACTGGCAATCATTACTATAGATAATAATTTATTCTCGGTAGGCTGCAGCATAAAGTGTGTGGATGAGTGGATTCTGTCCATGAGTTGCTGGAATGTTGCCTAAAATAAACACTGCCAGGTGAAGTGAATAAGACTGAGTATCTCCTCATCATGGCCCCTGTTAGTTGGTGGGATATATCAGGCAGCAAGTCAACATTTTGTCCTCAAAGTTGATGTTAGAAGCAGGAAAAATGGACAAGTGTAAGGATTTGAGCGAATTTGACCAAAAGACCAAATTGTGATGGCTAGACCACTGGATCAGAGCATCTCCAAAACTGCAGCTCTTGTGGGGTGTTCCCGGTCTGCAGTGGTCAGTATCAAAAGTGGTCCTAGGAAGGGACAGTGGTGTTGGATGGAACCACTGAAAGCTCCAACATTGGGCACGTGAGCATCAGAACCGGATCATGGAGCAATGGAAGAAGGTGGCCTGGTCTGATGAATCACGTTTTGTTTTACATCACGTGGATGGCCGGGGGCGTGTGCATCTCTTACCTGGGGAACACATGGCACCAGGATGCACTATGGGAAGAAGGCGAGCCGGCGGAGGCAGTGTGGATGTTACTGTGACACCTACCATCTATCTAAGCATTGTTGCAGATGGCTGTGGTCTCTTTCAGCAGGATAATGCCCCGTGCCCCAAAGCAAAAATGGTTCAGGAATGGTTTGGTGACCACAACAACCAGTTTGAGGAGTTGACTTGGTCTCCTAATTCCCCAGATCTCAGTCCAATCTATCATCTGTGGGATGTGCTGAGAAGTCTGATCCATGGAGGCTCCACCTCACAATTTACAGGACTTAAAGGATCTGCTGCTAACATCTTGGTGCCAGATCCCACAGCACATGACCACAGTCCATACCTCAACAGGTCAGGGCTGTTTTGGCAGCAAACAGGGGACCAACATAATATTAGGCAGGTGGTCATAATGTTATGCCTGATCGGTGTGCATGCCAGCTTGGTGGAGGCAGCTTGTGGCATTTCTGGGTAGTACACTAAGAGAGGAATAGGGAAAGGGGAGGGGCTTGCCTGCCCCTGGATATGCTGCCAAATGGTCCTCTGTCAGCAGAACAGCCTTGTCTACTGAAACTGGATGGTGGCACTGAACCCAGTTCCTGCCCCCTCAGGAAAAAGTCAAAAGAAGCTTTATTGTCACTTCAGCCATATATATCAGATGCAGTACAGAGTGAAGTGAAACAGCGTTCCTCCTGGACCAGAGGTGCTACACAGAACACAGACAAAGTACAGAGACGCAGACAAACATAGAGATAAAACTAAACTATACTTAAGGTGCAAGAAATAAACTAGACATACAACAGAAGTGTACAGGATGATGAGACAGGACAGTGCAGATAAACAACATGTAGACCGACTCTGTGTAAAAGAACAGTGATGACACTGAGTGCAGATATTAAAGTTAACCTGTAAACAGGATCAGTGTAAAGTGGAAGTCAGATGAAGAACTGCTGCACTATTATAATATAAAAAAAATCAGAGTAAAAATAACAAATTTTAAATTAATATTAATCCCTAATGATCAAGCCTGAGGCAATGGTGGCAAGGAGAAACTCCCTGAGGTGATATGGGAAACATTGAGAGGAACCAGACTCAGAAAAACCAACCCTCGTCCTGGTGACTATGCTTTGTATGATTTTCCTTTACCAGCAGCCACCTTCTGTAGGTGTCTCAGAATTGTTGGGCAAATGTTACCCGTTCCTTTCCAGTCAGCAGCAGCAGGCTTCCTGGTAGCCGAGCCAGACTCATGCTTCCACAGCATGCTTAATGAGGTCCACAAACACCTGTATGGGTTATCCTGGGGCCCAGTATCGTCAGCATGGTGTTGGACGCCGTGGGAGTACCAGGCTCTAAAGCACCTGTCTGTCCTCCACCTGGGTTTAAAGCAGGGTCTGGAAGCTGCATATAAAAACTGACTACATGTTTAAATCGGGGTGTTTGTGGTGAAGTATCAGAATATTAACACTAGCATTAGCACTGTTCCAGTGGTTTCTAGTGATTCAGTCCCTATCCACAGTACATCACATTTACTGCTGATCAATGCAGCCACAGACAGTTTAGAAGCTCCTTGCTAGCTCAAACTGAACAGATTAGCACACAGCATATAACACAAACCCGACTGCTGACTACAAGCACTGGTGACTGTTAGAATCAGTTGATTCACTTACCTTTGTATGTGACTCCTAAAGTGATTCACTTGGATGAATCCGTTACATTTTAAAATGTCTTCTTGATTGATTCATTTACTTCAGTGAGTCACTTGCTTTGATACACAAATCATTGAGTGATTCACTTACATTTCAAAATATATTCCTATATTCCTCATCTGCATTTGTCAACATGAAGAGTCTCACACGTGTGTGTGTGTGTGTGTGTCTATGATGCAGATTGTGGACCTCGTGTGCATGTCACCCAAGATGAAGTGCAGAAGCAGGCCTCTCACTGTAACGATAAGAAGATGGCGTCCAAGAGGGTTCAGGAGATGAGCACTGAGCTGTTCTTCAGTGTCTTTGTCAGGGTAATACACACACACACAAATACATAGCAGTACATGATGCTATCACACTTCATGCACATTCAGATATGGACTGTTCCTCTGTGTGTGTGTGTGTGTGTGTGTGTATGTAGGAGTGTGGGCCTCTGGACTCACAGGCGATGGTGATGGGGATGTTGGATAAGTCCTTTGATGTGTTGGTGCTGCAGTATGGAGTTCAGAAGAGAATCTACTGTAATGTCAGTAATACAAACAAAACTAAAATATTATTTATTCAGTATTTTCATGTTGTAATAATGTGTTCATCAATAATTACAGCATTATATTGTTTTTATATGTAATTTTGTGCTTCAGGCCATTGAGGGTCTGCAGTCATTTAATTTCCGTAAAATCGGTAAACGCCCCGAGATGACCCTGGTTTGGAATCCTAATGAACTGGGAGAAGGAACAGTTACACAGGTATGATGTCATCACCCTACAGTCATACAACAGATGCTAAAAAAAACAAATTCTGGAAAACGGTCAGTCAGGCTTTCAGTTGTCTCTCTGACTAATGACCGCACATCTTCACAGTGAAGCATGATGGTGCAAACATCCTGTCCTCATGTTCAGAGTTCTTCTTGGTCAATACGTTTTCCAGAACTTTGTCTTGGACTTGTTTTGATCCCTCATGGTGCTGTGAAAGACCTTTAGAGTTATAGCTCTGGGCAGTAATACAGTGTGGTAAGACCATGTTTATCTCTAATATTTGTGTGTGTGTGTGTAGGAGATCTCCCTGTTCTCCGTGGTGGATGTGCGACTGACTGCTGCTGAAGGACCTCTCAAATACACTGCAGTACTGATGAGACCCACACTCACACAGTCCTGAACACACACACACTTTATTTGGTCTTATTTGATTTGATATTCTCGTGGTTCTGTTGATCAGACATACTGAGGTCAGTGTAATGAAGCTGTGTCAGATTTTAACTGGAGATGTTTCACATTAACACACACACCATTAATTATTATATTATATCCCACAATATCTGTGTGTTAAATACGTAAGCGTGTGGTCAATAATATCTCTGATGAACAGTGTGATTAACACGTCGCTAATGATTTGACTTTTTCTTTAACACAGTTGAATAGAGTTCATGAATTCGGGACAGGAAACTGTGACGTGTTTTTGTCCAAGGCGCTAGTCATTGTTGTTTTTTTTGCTAACCACATGTGCAATATTTCTCTTCAGCATATGTGGTCATTTTTAATCATAATAAAAAAAAAGCAGTGTCCTCATATTTAAATAGGAGATTACCCACAATCCCACAGTGTTTACTGTAAACACCAGTTATTTTATGTATCTGTGTGTGTGTGTGTGTGTGTAAGATGATTCAGTTCTCCCAGTGGGAGGAGTTTAATTGTATTTTTTAACACAGATGTGTGTGTTGATTATTTTCCCTGCACATGTGATGTCTGCTGTATTCATTACTGCCTAACTCACTGTGCCTTTTATTTTATTTTAACTGTGTTTCAGGGAAATGTTTTTCTGGTGTTAAAACAACCATTTTAATTTGTGTTGATGAACTGTCACACTGTCACTGAAGAGAATTAAATTATTTCCATTCAGGAGAACATTTGTGCTTTTTTCTGAGATCATGTTTTAAATGTTTGCTTTATTTTTTTTTAATTATTATTTGGTCTGATTGAATCATACAGTTTTTGCAGTCATAGAAAATTATATTTTAATAACCGATAGATAGATAGATAGATAGATACTTTATTGATCCTGAAGGAACTTCCTTCATTTGTATCTATTCCATCTGGTAAGGTAGGATTCTGACTTTTGTGTACTATTTGTTTAACTTGTTTGGTTCTAGAGTTATTTGAACTGTGTTATATGGTATAGCTTGTTGATCCTTTAGTGTTGGTCTCTTTAGTCTTAGTTGTCTTAGGTGATTAATCAAGAGTAGTTTCAGTCTCCCTTAAGGTGTGAATTGTGGGCAGGGCTTACTAATTTATATTGAAGGCTCTCCGCTACAGACACTCGCTGCATCTAGCCCGGTCAAGACCTGTTTATAGTAAGTGTCTACTATCATACTTTTCTTGTCCTGTTACATTTTTAACTCTTTCTTATCCTCACTTTGACCAAACCAGACGTGTGCCTCAAATCCATGTTCTGACCTCTTACAGACACAGGCATTATTACCCACGAAGCAGAGGTCATGTTTCCAGCAATCTCATCTACCCTCCCCTGTTGTCTCGGTCTCAAACAGCGGTGGTAGGTGGGCTCTGGAACTGCCAGTCTGCTGTAAGGAAGGCTGATTTCATCTCAGCTTCAGCCTCCCACTAGTCCTTTGATTTTCTGGCACTAACCGAGACCTGGATATCCCCACAGAACACTGCTACACCGACTGCTCTATCCTCTGCCTATGCTTTCTCTCACTCACCATGAGAATCAGGCAGGGGTGGTGGTACAGGTCTGCTGTTGTCCCAGAGATGGTGTTTCACACCTCTCCCCTTGTCTCATCTCACCATCTCTTCTTTTGAATTCCATGCAGTTTCAGTTACATCTCCAATCAACCTCTCCATCATTGTAATCTACCATCTTCCTGGTCCCCTTGGAGACTTCATGGAAGAAATGGACATACTCCTCAGTGTCTTCCCTTCTGACAGCACCCCTCTGACGGTCCTTGGAGATTTCAACCTCCCATCCGACAAGCTTCAGTCTTCTGGCCCTCTGACTCTTCTGAATTCGTTCTCCTTGTCATTTAACAGCTGCCCTCCAACACACAACGGAGAAAACGGCTTGCACTTGGTCTTCACCTTCACCCCAGCTACAGACATGACTGCTACCCCACTTCATATCACACATCATCACTTGGTATCCTTCACTATCAGTCTCCCTGTACTACCCAAATGTAACTCCCAACATCCCTCTCTCATCTGCCGGAACCTTCACTCTATCTCTTCTTCCTCTGTAGCTTCCTGCACTCTGTCATGTTTTCCTGACTTCGACTCCTTTCCTCCTTACCCCTAGACACAGCTACAGACACTATTATCTCCTCTGTTTCATCAACCATGGACCTTCTCTGCCCTTTATCCACTAAACACAGCCAAGGAGCAGGACAAGAAATCTTCCTATCAGATGTGCTTAGCAACACTCGGAGAGAACGACGAACAGCAGAGAGGAAGTGGAAGAAATCTCGACTGAATGCAGATCTCACCTCTTATCGAATGCTTCTGTCCAGATTCTCTTCAGATGTGAATTCTGCCAAGACTTCCTTCTACAAGGAAAAGCTTGAAGCTTCTGCACAAGATCCCCGAAAGCTCCACATCATCATCTCTGCACTACTCAACCCTCCGACTCCACCTGCTCCATCCTCCCTGACCGCTGAAGATTTTGCCACTTTTTACACAGAGAAGATTGAGAAGATCTGCCAGACCTTCACGTCTGCCCCAACTTCATCTACATTACACAGCCAGGACTCAGCTACTCCTTCACTGAAGCCCAATCCCACCACCTGCCCACTGGATCCAATCCCTTCCACTATGCTCCAGATCATCTCACCTGACCTCCTGCTCTTCACCACCTCAGTTATCAATGGATCCATAACATCAGGACAGGTACCAACTGCCTTTAAGCAAGCAAGGGTTATCCCCATACTGAAGAAACCTGCTTTGGATCCCTCTGATATCAGTAACTACAGACCAGTATCACTCCTCTCCTTTCTTTCAAAAATTATTGAACGCATTGTTTATAATCAGCTGTCTGACCATCTCCTGCCGAAGAATCTCCATGATCCCAACCAGTCTGGCTTCAAAGCAGCACATTCCACAGAGACTGCCCTTTTGGTGTTCACTGAGAAACTACATGCTGCTAGATCAGCCAAGCTTCATCGGTCCTCATCCTCCTCCACCTTTCTGCAGCATTTGACCACAGTTACCCACAAGACTCTCTTGTCCATCCTCAGGAGTCTTGGAATTTGTGGAACAGCATGGGAATGGTTTGCTTCCTACCTGGATGGTCGCTCATATCAGAGCATATCACAAATAAGAGAAATGAGGTTAATTGTAGTGCAGACTTGATGTGCAGTTTTATGTGATAGTGCAAATGGTATTATTTGTTCAAATACCAAAATAATTGTGCAAAGAGCAGCATGAAGGTGAGAATGAAACTGAGTCTGTTTGTAATGGTGAGATGTGCAACAGTGAGAGTAACTGAGGAACTGAGCAGACCCTGAATCTAACAGATGAGAGAGTTCTACATGTAACACCGTATATAGCAGACGAGCCTTAGACTACAACTCCCAGTCCACATCACCATGTCCCTGTAGAGAGGTGTTGAAGCTCTGGGAACAAAGGATCTCCTAAGTCTGTCCGTTGAGCAGCTTTGTGAGAGAAGTCTTCCACTGAACACACTCCACTGTTCATCCATCACTGTGCAGAAAACTACGTATGTGCAGTGGGTGGTCAAGGATGGACATGATGGACAGCATTTTGTTTAGTGTCCTCCTCTCCACCACTTCCTCAAGAGAGTCCAACTCCACACCAACCACCGAACCAGCTCTCCTGACCACCTTGTCCAATCGCCTCCCTGCATTTCAAATTCAAATTCAAATTTTATTTGTCACGTACAATTACAAACACAGTACGACATGCAGTGAAATGTTTTTTTCACGACTGTCCGGTATGTAAACATATATAAAAAAGTATTGAGAAAGAGATCTATAAAAATAAAACTAGATTATCTTAAGTATGAAAATAGAAAATAAAGTAAAATAAATTATAATATAGATAAATAAAAATAAAATAAAATATGAAAATATAGGTATAAATAAGAATATAATATAAATAAAAAATAAAATATGAAAATATAGGTGCAAGTAGATAAATAATATATATATATACACACTAACAAAGTGGTATATACACATAAATGCAGACATGAACGTGAGGGGATGTTTGTGTATATGGCATATATTGAGGTGATCCAGTGTTTATCATTAAAGTGTCCATGTGCTGGAATAATTGTATAAAGTGACTTGGTGCCAGTCCAGTGTCAAAGTGTCAGCTTGTGCAAATGTGCGAGGTTGTGCAAAGTGATGAAAAAAAAAGCAGAGAGTCTCCGTATCTGTATCAGGTTCTAGGTGTTTCCTGGTTCAGACTCCGAATGGCCTGCAGGAAGAAGCTCCTCCTCATTCTCTCTGTGTTTGTCTTCATGGAGCAGAAGCGCTTCCCTGAATGCAACAGAGAAAAGAGTCCATTGTTGGGATGGCTGAGGTCCTTCACAATCTTCCTGGGATTGGAAGTTTAAAGTCCCTAAAGCGCTTCAGGTGGTATAGACGCTGCTGGGCCTTCTTCACCAGGGTGTTGGTATGACAGGACCAAGTCAAGTCCTGCGTGATGTGAACACCTAGGTACCAGAAGCTGTCCACTCTCTCCACCGGGGTTCTGCTGATCGTGGTCAGTTGGTATGACCGCTCCTGCTTTGTACTGAAGTCCACTATTAACTCCTTAGTCTTGCTGATGTTCAGGAGGAGGTTGTTCACCTGGCACCAGCTCTCCAGGGTTTTAATCTCCTGTAGGTAGGCCGCCACTATCTGTGTTAGCATTCAGTCTCTGTGTTCACACTGCACCACTATCTGTGTTAGCATTCAGTCTATGTGTTAGCATTCCGTCTCTGTGTTCACACTGCACCACTCTCTGTGTTAGCATTCACTCTCTGTGTTCACACTGCACCACTCTCTGTGTTAGCATTCAGTCTCTGTGTTCACACTGCACCACTATCTGTGTTAGCATTCAGTCTCTGTGTTCACACTGCACCACTATCTGTGTTAGCATTCAGTCTATGTGTTAGCATTCCGTCTCTGTGTTCACACTGCACCACTCTCTGTGTTAGCATTCCGTCTCTGTGTTCACACTGCACCACTATCTGTGTTAGCATTCAGTCTCTGTGTTCACACTGCACCACTATCTGTGTTAGCATTCAGTCTATGTGTTAGCATTCCGTCTCTGTGTTCACACTGCACCACTATCTGTGTTAGCATTCAGTCTATGTGTTAGCATTCCGTCTCTGTGTTAGCATTCAGTCTCTGTGTTCACGCTGCACCGCTATCTGTGTTAGCATTCAGTCTCTGTGTTCACGCTGCACCGCTATCTGTGTTAGCATTCAGTCTCTGTGTTCACGCTGCACCGCTATCTGTGTTAGCATTCAGTCTCTGTGTTAGCATTCAGTCTCTGTGTTCACACTGCACCACTATCTGTGTTAGCATTCAGTCTCTGTGTTCACACTGCACCACTATCTGTGTTAGCATTCAGTCTCTGTGTTCACACTGCACCACTATCTGTGTTAGCATTCAGTCTCTGTGTTCACACTGCACCACTATCTGTGTTAGCATTCCGTCTCTGTGTTCACACTGCACCACTATCTGTGTTAGCATTCCGTCTCTGTGTTCACACTGCACCACTATCTGTGTTAGCATTCCGTCTCTGTGTTCACACTGCACCGCTATCTGTGTTAGCATTCAGTCTCTGTGTTAGCATTCAGTCTCTGTGTTCACACTGCACCACTATCTGTGTTAGCATTCCGTCTCTGTGTTCACACTGCACCACTATCTGTGTTAGCATTCCGTCTCTGTGTTCACACTGCACCGCTATCTGTGTTAGCATTCAGTCTCTGTGTTAGCATTCAGTCTCTGTGTTCACACTGCACCACTATCTGTGTTAGCATTCAGTCTCTGTGTTCACACCGCACCACTATCTGTGTTAGCATTCAGTCTCTGCTGTGTTCACACTGCACCGCTATCTGTGTTAGCATTCAGTCTCTGTGTTAGCATTCAGTCTCTGTGTTCACACTGCACCACTATCTGTGTTAGCATTCAGTCTCTGTGTTCACACCGCACCACTATCTGTGTTAGCATTCAGTCTCTGTGTTCACGCTGCACCGCTATCTGTGTTAGCATTCAGTCTCTGTGTTCACGCTGCACCGCTATCTGTGTTAGCATTTCAGTCTCTGTGTTAGCATTCATTCTCTGTGTTCACGCTGCACCGCTATCTGTGTTAGCATTCAGTCTCTGTTAGCATTCAGTCTCTGTGTTCACACTGCACCGCTATCTGTGTTAGCATTCAGTCTCTGTGTTAGCATTCAGTCTCTGTGTTCACACCGCACCACTATCTGTGTTAGCATTCAGTCTCTGTGTTCACACTGCACCACTATCTGTTAGCATTCAGTCTCTGTGTTCACGCTGCACCGCTATCTGTGTTAGCATTCAGTCTCTGTGTTCACACTGCACCACTATGCACCACTATTTGTGTTAGCATTCAGTCTCTGTGTTCACACTGCACCACTATCTGTGTTAGCATTCAGTCTCTGTGTTCACACTGTACCACTATCTGTGTTAGCATTCCGTCTCTGTGTTAGCATTCAGTCTCTGTGTTCACACTGCACCACTCTCTGTGTTAGCATTCAGTCTCTGTGTTAGCATTCAGTCTCTGTGTTCACACTGCACCACTATCTGTGTTAGCATTCAGTCTCTGTGTTCACACTGCACCGCTATCTGTGTTAGCATTCAGTCTCTTTGTTCACGCTGCACCGCTATCTGTGTTAGCATTCAGTCTCTGTGTTCACACCGCATCGCTATCTGTGTTAGCATTCAGTCTCTGTGTTCACACTGTACCACTATCTGTGTTAGCATTCAGTCTCTGTGTTCACACTGCACCACTCTGTGTTATCATTCAGTCTCTGTGTTAGCATTCAGTCTCTGTGTTCACACCGCATCGCTATCTGTGTTAGCATTCAGTCTCTGTGTTCACACTGTACCACTATCTGTGTTAGCATTCAGTCTCTGTGTTCACACTGCACCACTCTGTGTTAGCATTCAGTCTCTGTGTTCACATTGCACCACTCTCTGTGTTAGCATTCAGTCTCTGTGTTCACACTGCACCACTATCTGTGTTAGCATTCAGTCTCTGTGTTCACACTGTACCACTATCTGTGTTAGCATTCAGTCTCTGTGTTCACACTGCACCACTATCTGTGTTAGCATTCAGTCTCTGTGTTCACACTGTACCACTATCTGTGTTAGCATTCAGTCTCTGTGTTCACACTGCACCACTATCTGTTAGCATTCAGTCTCTGTGTTCACACGTGTACCACTATCTGTGTTAGCATTCAGTCTCTGTGTTCACACTGCACCACTATCTGTGTTAGCATTCAGTCTCTGTGTTCACACTGCACCGCTATCTGTGTTAGCATTCAGTCTCTGTGTTCACACTGCACCGCTATCTGTGTTAGCATTCAGTCTCTGTGTTCACACTGCACCGCTATCTGTGTTAGCATTCAGTCTCTTTGTTCACGCTGCACCGCTGTGTTAGCATTCAGTCTCTGTGTTAGCATTCAGTTTCTGTGTTCACACTGCACCGCTATCTGTGTTAGCATTCAGTCTCTGTGTTCACACCGCACCGCTATCTGTGTTAGCATTCAGTCTCTGTGTTCACACTGCACCGCTATCTGTTAGCATTCAGTCTCTGTGTTCACACCGCATCGCTATCTGTGTTAGCATTCAGTCTCTGTGTTCACACTGTACCACTATCTGTGTTAGCATTCAGTCTCTGTGTTCACTCTGTGTTAGCATTCAGTCTCTGTGTTCACACTGCACCACTATCTGTGTTAGCATTCAGTCTCTGTGTTCACACTGTACCACTATCTGTGTTAGCATTCAGTCTCTGTGTTCACACCGCACCACTATCTGTGTTAGCATTCAGTCTCTGTGTTCACGCTGCACCGCTATCTGTGTTAGCATTCAGTCTCTGTGATAGCATTCATTCTCTGTGTTCACACCGCACCACTATCTGTGTTAGCATTCAGTCTCTGTGTTCACACTGTACCACTATCTGTGTTAGCATTCAGTCTCTGTGTTCACACCGCACCACTATCTGTGTTAGCATTCAGTCTCTGTGTTCACGCTGCACCGCTATCTGTGTTAGCATTCAGTCTCTGTGTTCACGCTGCACCGCTATCTGTGTTAGCATTCAGTCTCTGTTAGCATTCAGTCTCTGTGTTCACACTGCACCGCTATCTGTGTTAGCATTCAGTCTATGTGTTAGCATTCAGTCTCTGTGTTCACACCGCACCACTATCTGTGTTAGCATTCAGTCTCTGTGTTCACACTGCACCACTATCTGTGTTAGCATTCAGTCTCTGTGTTCACGCTGCACCGCTATCTGTGTTAGCATTCAGTCTCTGTGTTCACGCTGCACCGCTATCTGTGTTAGCATTCAGTCTCTGTTAGCATTCAGTCTCTGCGTTCACACTGCACCACTATCTGTGTTAGCATTCAGTCTCTGTGTTCACACAGCACCACTATTTGTGTTATCATTCAGTCTCTGTGTTAGCATTCAGTCTCTGTGTTCACACTGCAACACTATGCACCACTATTTGTGTTAGCATTCAGTCTCTGTGTTCACACAGCACCACTATTTGTGTTATCATTCAGTCTCTGTGTTAGCATTCAGTCTCTGTGTTCACACTGCACTGCTATCTGTGTTAGCATTCAGTCTCTGTGTTCACACCGCATCGCTATCTGTGTTAGCATTCAGTCTCTGTGTTCACGCTGCACCGCTATCTGTGTTAGCATTCAGTCTCTGTGTTCACACTGCACCACTCTCTGTGTTGCATTCCGTCTCTGTGTTCACACTGCACCACTATCTGTGTTAGCATTCAGTCTCTGTGTTCACACTGCACCACTATCTGTGTTAGCATTCAGTCTCTGTGTTCACGCTGCACCGCTATCTGTGTTAGCATTCAGTCTCTGTTAGCATTCAGTCTCTGCGTTCACACTGCACCACTATCTGTGTTAGCATTCAGTCTCTGTGTTCACGCTGCACCGCTATCTGTGTTAGCATTCAGTCTCTGTGTTAGCATTCAGTCTCTGTGTTCACACCGCACCACTATCTGTGTTAGCATTCAGTCTCTGTGTTCACACTGCACCACTATCTGTGTTAGCATTCAGTCTCTGTGTTCACGCTGCACCGCTATCTGTGTTAGCATTCAGTCTCTGTGTTCACACTGCACCGCTATCTGTGTTAGCATTCAGTCTCTTTGTTCACGCTGCACCGCTATCTGTGTTAGCATTCAGTCTCTGTGTTAGCATTCAGTCTCTGTGTTCACACTGCACCGCTATCTGTGTTAGCATTCAGTCTCTGTGTTCACACTGTACCACTATCTGTGTTAGCATTCAGTCTCTGTGTTCACACTGCACCACTATCTGTGTTAGCATTCAGTCTCTGTGTTCACACTGCACCACTATCTGTGTTAGCATTCAGTCTCTGTGTTCACGCTGCACCGCTATCTGTGTTAGCATTCAGTCTCTGTTAGCATTCAGTCTCTGTGTTCACACTGCACCACTATCTGTGTTAGCATTCAGTCTCTGTGTTAGCATTCAGTCTCTGTGTTCACACCGCACCACTATCTGTGTTAGCATTCAGTCTCTGTGTTCACACTGCACCACTATCTGTGTTAGCATTCAGTCTCTGTGTTCACGCTGCACCGCTATCTGTGTTAGCATTCAGTCTCTGTGTTCACACTGCACCGCTATCTGTGTTAGCATTCAGTCTCTTTGTTCACGCTGCACCGCTATCTGTGTTAGCATTCAGTCTCTGTGTTAGCATTCAGTCTCTGTGTTCACACTGCACCGCTATCTGTGTTAGCATTCAGTCTCTGTGTTCACACTGTACCACTATCTGTGTTAGCATTCAGTCTCTGTGTTCACACTGCACCACTATCTGTGTTAGCATTCAGTCTCTGTGTTCACACTGTACCACTATCTGTGTTAGCATTCAGTCTCTGTGTTCACACTGCACCACTATCTGTGTTAGCATTCAGTCTCTGTGTTAGCATTCAGTCTCTGTGTTCACACTGCACTGCTATCTGTGTTAGCATTCAGTCTCTGTGTTCACACCGCATCGCTATCTGTGTTAGCATTCAGTCTCTGTGTTCACGCTGCACCGCTATCTGTGTTAGCATTCAGTCTCTGTGTTCACACTGCACCACTCTCTGTGTTGCATTCCGTCTCTGTGTTCACACTGCACCACTATCTGTGTTAGCATTCAGTCTCTGTGTTCACACTGCACCACTATCTGTGTTAGCATTCAGTCTCTGTGTTCACGCTGCACCGCTATCTGTGTTAGCATTCAGTCTCTGTTAGCATTCAGTCTCTGTGTTCACACTGCACCACTATCTGTGTTAGCATTCAGTCTCTGTGTTCACGCTGCACCGCTATCTGTGTTAGCATTCAGTCTCTGTGTTCACACTGCACCGCTATCTGTGTTAGCATTCAGTCTCTTTGTTCACGCTGCACCGCTATCTGTGTTAGCATTCAGTCTCTGTGTTAGCATTCAGTCTCTGTGTTCACACTGCACCGCTATCTGTGTTAGCATTCAGTCTCTGTGTTCACACTTTACCACTATCTGTGTTAGCATTCAGTCTCTGTGTTCACACTGCACCACTATCTGTGTTAGCATTCAGTCTCTGTGTTCACACTGCACCACCATCTGTGTTAGCATTCAGTCTCTGTGTTCACACTGCACCGCTATCTGTGTTAGCATTCAGTCTCTGTGTTCACACTGTACCACTATCTGTGTTAGCATTCAGTCTCTGTGTTCACACTGCACCACTATCTGTGTTAGCATTCAGTCTCTGTGTTCACACTGCACCGCTATCTGTGTTAGCATTCAGTCTCTGTGTTCACACTGTACCACTATCTGTGTTAGCATTCAGTCTCTGTGTTCACACTGCACCACTATCTGTGTTAGCATTCAGTCTCTGTGTTCACACTGCACCACTATCTGTGTTAGCATTCAGTCTCTGTGTTCACACCGCATCGCTATCTGTGTTAGCATTCAGTCTCTGTGTTCACGCTGCACCGCTATCTGTGTTAGCATTCAGTCTCTGTGTTCACACTGCACCACTCTCTGTGTTGCATTCCGTCTCTGTGTTCACACTGCACCACTATCTGTGTTAGCATTCAGTCTCTGTGTTCACACTGCAACACTATGCACCACTATTTGTGTTAGCATTCAGTCTCTGTGTTCACACAGCACCACTATTTGTGTTATCATTCAGTCTCTGTGTTAGCATTCAGTCTCTGTGTTCACACTGCACTGCTATCTGTGTTAGCATTCAGTCTCTGTGTTCACACCGCATCGCTATCTGTGTTAGCATTCAGTCTCTGTGTTCACACTGCACCACTCTGTGTTAGCATTCAGTCTCTGTGTTCACACTGCACCACTATCTGTGTTAGCATTCAGTCTCTGTGTTCACACTGCACCACTATCTGTGTTAGCATTCAGTCTGTGTTCACACTGCACCACTATCTGTGTTAGCATTCAGTCTCTGTGTTCACACTGCACCACTATCTGTGTTAGCATTCAGTCTCTGTGTTCACACTGCACCACTATCTGTGTTAGCATTCAGTCTCTGTGTTCACACTGTACCACTATCTGTGTTAGCATTCAGTCTCTGTGTTCACACTGCACCACTATCTGTGTTAGCATTCAGTCTCTGTGTTCACGCTGCACCGCTATCTGTGTTAGCATTCAGTCTCTGTGTTCACGCTGCACCGCTATCTGTGTTAGCATTCAGTCTCTGTGTTCACACTGCAACACTATGCACCACTATTTGTGTTAGCATTCAGTCTCTGTGTTCACACAGCACCACTATTTGTGTTATCATTCAGTCTCTGTGTTAGCATTCAGTCTCTGTGTTCACACTGCACTGCTATCTGTGTTAGCATTCAGTCTCTGTGTTCACACCGCATCGCTATCTGTGTTAGCATTCAGTCTCTGTGTTCACACTGCACCACTCTGTGTTAGCATTCAGTCTCTGTGTTCACACTGCACCACTCTCTGTGTTGCATTCAGTCTCTGTGTTCACACTGCACCACTATCTGTGTTAGCATTCAGTCTCTGTGTTCACACTGCACCACCATCTGTGTTAGCATTCAGTCTCTGTGTTCACACTGCACCGCTATCTGTGTTAGCATTCAGTCTCTGTGTTCACACTGTACCACTATCTGTGTTAGCATTCAGTCTCTGTGTTCACACTGCACCACTATCTGTGTTAGCATTCAGTCTCTGTGTTCACACTGCACCGCTATCTGTGTTAGCATTCAGTCTCTGTGTTCACACTGCACCACTATCTGTGTTAGCATTCAGTCTCTGTGTTCACACTGCACCACTATCTGTGTTAGCATTCAGTCTCTGTGTTCACACCGCATCGCTATCTGTGTTAGCATTCAGTCTCTGTGTTCACGCTGCACCGCTATCTGTGTTAGCATTCAGTCTCTGTGTTCACACTGCACCACCATCTGTGTTAGCATTCAGTCTCTGTGTTCACACTGCACCGCTATCTGTGTTAGCATTCAGTCTCTGTGTTCACACTGTACCACTATCTGTGTTAGCATTCAGTCTCTGTGTTCACACTGCACCACTATCTGTGTTAGCATTCAGTCTCTGTGTTCACACTGCACCGCTATCTGTGTTAGCATTCAGTCTCTGTGTTCACACTGTACCACTATCTGTGTTAGCATTCAGTCTCTGTGTTCACACTGCACCACTATCTGTGTTAGCATTCAGTCTCTGTGTTCACACTGCACCACTATCTGTGTTAGCATTCAGTCTCTGTGTTCACACCGCATCGCTATCTGTGTTAGCATTCAGTCTCTGTGTTCACGCTGCACCGCTATCTGTGTTAGCATTCAGTCTCTGTGTTCACACTGCACCACTCTCTGTGTTGCATTCCGTCTCTGTGTTCACACTGCACCACTATCTGTGTTAGCATTCAGTCTCTGTGTTCACACTGCAACACTATGCACCACTATTTGTGTTAGCATTCAGTCTCTGTGTTCACACAGCACCACTATTTGTGTTATCATTCAGTCTCTGTGTTAGCATTCAGTCTCTGTGTTCACACTGCACTGCTATCTGTGTTAGCATTCAGTCTCTGTGTTCACACCGCATCGCTATCTGTGTTAGCATTCAGTCTCTGTGTTCACACTGCACCACTCTGTGTTAGCATTCAGTCTCTGTGTTCACACTGCACCACTCTGTGTTGCATTCAGTCTCTGTGTTCACACTGCACCACTCTGTGTTAGCATTCAGTCTCTGTGTTCACACTGCACCACTATCTGTGTTAGCATTCAGTCTCTGTGTTCACACTGCACCACTATCTGTGTTAGCATTCAGTCTCTGTGTTCACACTGCACCACTATCTGTGTTAGCATTCAGTCTCTGTGTTCACACTGCACCACTATCTGTGTTAGCATTCAGTCTCTGTGTTCACACTGCACCACTATCTGTGTTAGCATTCAGTCTCTGTGTTCACACTGTACCACTATCTGTGTTAGCATTCAGTCTCTGTGTTCACACTCCACCACTATCTGTGTTAGCATTCAGTCTCTGTGTTCACACTGCACCACTATCTGTGTTAGCATTCAGTCTCTGTGTTCACGCTGCACCGCTATCTGTGTTAGCATTCAGTCTCTGTGTTCACGCTGCACCGCTATCTGTGTTAGCATTCAGTCTCTGTGTTCACACTGCAACACTATGCACCACTATTTGTGTTAGCATTCAGTCTCTGTGTTCACACCGCATCGCTATCTGTGTTAGCATTCAGTCTCTGTGTTCACGCTGCACCGCTATCTGTGTTAGCATTCAGTCTCTGTGTTCACACTGCACCACTCTCTGTGTTGCATTCCGTCTCTGTGTTCACACTGCACCACTATCTGTGTTAGCATTCAGTCTCTGTGTTCACACTGCACCACTATCTGTGTTAACATTCAGTCTCTGTGTTCACGCTGCACCGCTATCTGTGTTAGCATTCAGTCTCTGTTAGCATTCAGTCTCTGTGTTCACACTGCACCACTATCTGTGTTAGCATTCAGTCTCTGTGTTCACGCTGCACCGCTATCTGTGTTAGCATTCAGTCTCTGTGTTCACACTGCAACACTATGCACCACTATTTGTGTTAGCATTCAGTCTCTGTGTTCACACAGCACCACTATTTGTGTTATCATTCAGTCTCTGTGTTAGCATTCAGTCTCTGTGTTCACACTGCACTGCTATCTGTTAGCATTCAGTCTCTGTGTTCACACCGCATCGCTATCTGTGTTAGCATTCAGTCTCTGTGTTCACACTGCACCACTCTGTGTTAGCATTCAGTCTCTGTGTTCACACTGTACCACTATCTGTGTTAGCATTCAGTCTCTGTGTTCACACCGCACCACTATCTGTGTTAGCATTCAGTCTCTGTGTTCACACTGCACCACTATCTGTGTTAGCATTCAGTCTCTGTGTTCACGCTGCACCGCTATCTGTGTTAGCATTCAGTCTCTGTGTTCACACTGCACCGCTATCTGTGTTAGCATTCAGTCTCTTTGTTCACGCTGCACCGCTATCTGTGTTAGCATTCAGTCTCTGTGTTAGCATTCAGTCTCTGTGTTCACACTGCACCGCTATCTGTGTTAGCATTCAGTCTCTGTGTTCACACTGTACCACTATCTGTGTTAGCATTCAGTCTCTGTGTTCACACTGCACCACTATCTGTGTTAGCATTCAGTCTCTGTGTTCACACTGCACCACTATCTGTGTTAGCATTCAGTCTCTGTGTTCACACCGCACCACTATCTGTGTTAGCATTCAGTCTCTGCTGTGTTCACACTGCACCGCTATCTGTGTTAGCATTCAGTCTCTGTGTTAGCATTCAGTCTCTGTGTTCACACTGCACCACTATCTGTGTTAGCATTCAGTCTCTGTGTTCACACCGCACCACTATCTGTGTTAGCATTCAGTCTCTGTGTTCACGCTGCACCGCTATCTGTGTTAGCATTCAGTCTCTGTGTTCACGCTGCACCGCTATCTGTGTTAGCATTCAGTCTCTGTGTTAGCATTCATTCTCTGTGTTCACGCTGCACCGCTATCTGTGTTAGCATTCAGTCTCTGTTAGCATTCAGTCTCTGTGTTCACACTGCACCGCTATCTGTGTTAGCATTCAGTCTCTGTGTTAGCATTCAGTCTCTGTGTTCACACCGCACCACTATCTGTGTTAGCATTCAGTCTCTGTGTTCACACTGCACCACTATCTGTTAGCATTCAGTCTCTGTGTTCACGCTGCACCGCTATCTGTGTTAGCATTCAGTCTCTGTGTTCACACTGCACCACTATGCACCACTATTTGTGTTAGCATTCAGTCTCTGTGTTCACACTGCACCACTATCTGTGTTAGCATTCAGTCTCTGTGTTCACACTGTACCACTATCTGTGTTAGCATTCCGTCTCTGTGTTAGCATTCAGTCTCTGTGTTCACACTGCACCACTCTCTGTGTTAGCATTCAGTCTCTGTGTTAGCATTCAGTCTCTGTGTTCACACTGCACCACTATCTGTGTTAGCATTCAGTCTCTGTGTTCACACTGCACCGCTATCTGTGTTAGCATTCAGTCTCTTTGTTCACGCTGCACCGCTATCTGTGTTAGCATTCAGTCTCTGTGTTCACACCGCATCGCTATCTGTGTTAGCATTCAGTCTCTGTGTTCACACTGTACCACTATCTGTGTTAGCATTCAGTCTCTGTGTTCACACTGCACCACTCTGTGTTATCATTCAGTCTCTGTGTTAGCATTCAGTCTCTGTGTTCACACCGCATCGCTATCTGTGTTAGCATTCAGTCTCTGTGTTCACACTGTACCACTATCTGTGTTAGCATTCAGTCTCTGTGTTCACACTGCACCACTCTGTGTTAGCATTCAGTCTCTGTGTTCACATTGCACCACTCTCTGTGTTAGCATTCAGTCTCTGTGTTCACACTGCACCACTATCTGTGTTAGCATTCAGTCTCTGTGTTCACACTGTACCACTATCTGTGTTAGCATTCAGTCTCTGTGTTCACACTGCACCACTATCTGTGTTAGCATTCAGTCTCTGTGTTCACACTGTACCACTATCTGTGTTAGCATTCAGTCTCTGTGTTCACACTGCACCACTATCTGTTAGCATTCAGTCTCTGTGTTCACACTGTACCACTATCTGTGTTAGCATTCAGTCTCTGTGTTCACACTGCACCACTATCTGTGTTAGCATTCAGTCTCTGTGTTCACACTGCACCGCTATCTGTGTTAGCATTCAGTCTCTGTGTTCACACTGCACCGCTATCTGTGTTAGCATTCAGTCTCTGTGTTCACACTGCACCGCTATCTGTGTTAGCATTCAGTCTCTTTGTTCACGCTGCACCGCTGTGTTAGCATTCAGTCTCTGTGTTAGCATTCAGTTTCTGTGTTCACACTGCACCGCTATCTGTGTTAGCATTCAGTCTCTGTGTTCACACCGCACCGCTATCTGTGTTAGCATTCAGTCTCTGTGTTCACACTGCACCGCTATCTGTTAGCATTCAGTCTCTGTGTTCACACCGCATCGCTATCTGTGTTAGCATTCAGTCTCTGTGTTCACACTGTACCACTATCTGTGTTAGCATTCAGTCTCTGTGTTCACTCTGTGTTAGCATTCAGTCTCTGTGTTCACACTGCACCACTATCTGTGTTAGCATTCAGTCTCTGTGTTCACACTGTACCACTATCTGTGTTAGCATTCAGTCTCTGTGTTCACACCGCACCACTATCTGTGTTAGCATTCAGTCTCTGTGTTCACGCTGCACCGCTATCTGTGTTAGCATTCAGTCTCTGTGATAGCATTCATTCTCTGTGTTCACACCGCACCACTATCTGTGTTAGCATTCAGTCTCTGTGTTCACACTGTACCACTATCTGTGTTAGCATTCAGTCTCTGTGTTCACACCGCACCACTATCTGTGTTAGCATTCAGTCTCTGTGTTCACGCTGCACCGCTATCTGTGTTAGCATTCAGTCTCTGTGTTCACGCTGCACCGCTATCTGTGTTAGCATTCAGTCTCTGTTAGCATTCAGTCTCTGTGTTCACACTGCACCGCTATCTGTGTTAGCATTCAGTCTATGTGTTAGCATTCAGTCTCTGTGTTCACACCGCACCACTATCTGTGTTAGCATTCAGTCTCTGTGTTCACACTGCACCACTATCTGTGTTAGCATTCAGTCTCTGTGTTCACGCTGCACCGCTATCTGTGTTAGCATTCAGTCTCTGTGTTCACGCTGCACCGCTATCTGTGTTAGCATTCAGTCTCTGTTAGCATTCAGTCTCTGCGTTCACACTGCACCACTATCTGTGTTAGCATTCAGTCTCTGTGTTCACACAGCACCACTATTTGTGTTATCATTCAGTCTCTGTGTTAGCATTCAGTCTCTGTGTTCACACTGCAACACTATGCACCACTATTTGTGTTAGCATTCAGTCTCTGTGTTCACACAGCACCACTATTTGTGTTATCATTCAGTCTCTGTGTTAGCATTCAGTCTCTGTGTTCACACTGCACTGCTATCTGTGTTAGCATTCAGTCTCTGTGTTCACACCGCATCGCTATCTGTGTTAGCATTCAGTCTCTGTGTTCACGCTGCACCGCTATCTGTGTTAGCATTCAGTCTCTGTGTTCACACTGCACCACTCTCTGTGTTGCATTCCGTCTCTGTGTTCACACTGCACCACTATCTGTGTTAGCATTCAGTCTCTGTGTTCACACTGCACCACTATCTGTGTTAGCATTCAGTCTCTGTGTTCACGCTGCACCGCTATCTGTGTTAGCATTCAGTCTCTGTTAGCATTCAGTCTCTGCGTTCACACTGCACCACTATCTGTGTTAGCATTCAGTCTCTGTGTTCACGCTGCACCGCTATCTGTGTTAGCATTCAGTCTCTGTGTTAGCATTCAGTCTCTGTGTTCACACCGCACCACTATCTGTGTTAGCATTCAGTCTCTGTGTTCACACTGCACCACTATCTGTGTTAGCATTCAGTCTCTGTGTTCACGCTGCACCGCTATCTGTGTTAGCATTCAGTCTCTGTGTTCACACTGCACCGCTATCTGTGTTAGCATTCAGTCTCTTTGTTCACGCTGCACCGCTATCTGTGTTAGCATTCAGTCTCTGTGTTAGCATTCAGTCTCTGTGTTCACACTGCACCGCTATCTGTGTTAGCATTCAGTCTCTGTGTTCACACTGTACCACTATCTGTGTTAGCATTCAGTCTCTGTGTTCACACTGCACCACTATCTGTGTTAGCATTCAGTCTCTGTGTTCACACTGCACCACTATCTGTGTTAGCATTCAGTCTCTGTGTTCACGCTGCACCGCTATCTGTGTTAGCATTCAGTCTCTGTTAGCATTCAGTCTCTGTGTTCACACTGCACCACTATCTGTGTTAGCATTCAGTCTCTGTGTTAGCATTCAGTCTCTGTGTTCACACCGCACCACTATCTGTGTTAGCATTCAGTCTCTGTGTTCACACTGCACCACTATCTGTGTTAGCATTCAGTCTCTGTGTTCACGCTGCACCGCTATCTGTGTTAGCATTCAGTCTCTGTGTTCACACTGCACCGCTATCTGTGTTAGCATTCAGTCTCTTTGTTCACGCTGCACCGCTATCTGTGTTAGCATTCAGTCTCTGTGTTAGCATTCAGTCTCTGTGTTCACACTGCACCGCTATCTGTGTTAGCATTCAGTCTCTGTGTTCACACTGTACCACTATCTGTGTTAGCATTCAGTCTCTGTGTTCACACTGCACCACTATCTGTGTTAGCATTCAGTCTCTGTGTTCACACTGTACCACTATCTGTGTTAGCATTCAGTCTCTGTGTTCACACTGCACCACTATCTGTGTTAGCATTCAGTCTCTGTGTTAGCATTCAGTCTCTGTGTTCACACTGCACTGCTATCTGTGTTAGCATTCAGTCTCTGTGTTCACACCGCATCGCTATCTGTGTTAGCATTCAGTCTCTGTGTTCACGCTGCACCGCTATCTGTGTTAGCATTCAGTCTCTGTGTTCACACTGCACCACTCTCTGTGTTGCATTCCGTCTCTGTGTTCACACTGCACCACTATCTGTGTTAGCATTCAGTCTCTGTGTTCACACTGCACCACTATCTGTGTTAGCATTCAGTCTCTGTGTTCACGCTGCACCGCTATCTGTGTTAGCATTCAGTCTCTGTTAGCATTCAGTCTCTGTGTTCACACTGCACCACTATCTGTGTTAGCATTCAGTCTCTGTGTTCACGCTGCACCGCTATCTGTGTTAGCATTCAGTCTCTGTGTTCACACTGCACCGCTATCTGTGTTAGCATTCAGTCTCTTTGTTCACGCTGCACCGCTATCTGTGTTAGCATTCAGTCTCTGTGTTAGCATTCAGTCTCTGTGTTCACACTGCACCGCTATCTGTGTTAGCATTCAGTCTCTGTGTTCACACTTTACCACTATCTGTGTTAGCATTCAGTCTCTGTGTTCACACTGCACCACTATCTGTGTTAGCATTCAGTCTCTGTGTTCACACTGCACCACCATCTGTGTTAGCATTCAGTCTCTGTGTTCACACTGCACCGCTATCTGTGTTAGCATTCAGTCTCTGTGTTCACACTGTACCACTATCTGTGTTAGCATTCAGTCTCTGTGTTCACACTGCACCACTATCTGTGTTAGCATTCAGTCTCTGTGTTCACACTGCACCGCTATCTGTGTTAGCATTCAGTCTCTGTGTTCACACTGTACCACTATCTGTGTTAGCATTCAGTCTCTGTGTTCACACTGCACCACTATCTGTGTTAGCATTCAGTCTCTGTGTTCACACTGCACCACTATCTGTGTTAGCATTCAGTCTCTGTGTTCACACCGCATCGCTATCTGTGTTAGCATTCAGTCTCTGTGTTCACGCTGCACCGCTATCTGTGTTAGCATTCAGTCTCTGTGTTCACGCTGCACCGCTATCTGTGTTAGCATTCAGTCTCTGTGTTCACACTGCACCACTCTCTGTGTTGCATTCCGTCTCTGTGTTCACACTGCACCACTATCTGTGTTAGCATTCAGTCTCTGTGTTCACACTGCAACACTATGCACCACTATTTGTGTTAGCATTCAGTCTCTGTGTTCACACAGCACCACTATTTGTGTTATCATTCAGTCTCTGTGTTAGCATTCAGTCTCTGTGTTCACACTGCACTGCTATCTGTGTTAGCATTCAGTCTCTGTGTTCACACCGCATCGCTATCTGTGTTAGCATTCAGTCTCTGTGTTCACACTGCACCACTCTGTGTTAGCATTCAGTCTCTGTGTTCACACTGCACCACTATCTGTGTTAGCATTCAGTCTCTGTGTTCACACTGCACCACTATCTGTGTTAGCATTCAGTCTGTGTTCACACTGCACCACTATCTGTGTTAGCATTCAGTCTCTGTGTTCACACTGCACCACTATCTGTGTTAGCATTCAGTCTCTGTGTTCACACTGCACCACTATCTGTGTTAGCATTCAGTCTCTGTGTTCACACTGTACCACTATCTGTGTTAGCATTCAGTCTCTGTGTTCACACTGCACCACTATCTGTGTTAGCATTCAGTCTCTGTGTTCACGCTGCACCGCTATCTGTGTTAGCATTCAGTCTCTGTGTTCACGCTGCACCGCTATCTGTGTTAGCATTCAGTCTCTGTGTTCACACTGCAACACTATGCACCACTATTTGTGTTAGCATTCAGTCTCTGTGTTCACACAGCACCACTATTTGTGTTATCATTCAGTCTCTGTGTTAGCATTCAGTCTCTGTGTTCACACTGCACTGCTATCTGTGTTAGCATTCAGTCTCTGTGTTCACACCGCATCGCTATCTGTGTTAGCATTCAGTCTCTGTGTTCACACTGCACCACTCTGTGTTAGCATTCAGTCTCTGTGTTCACACTGCACCACTCTCTGTGTTGCATTCAGTCTCTGTGTTCACACTGCACCACTATCTGTGTTAGCATTCAGTCTCTGTGTTCACACTGCACCACCATCTGTGTTAGCATTCAGTCTCTGTGTTCACACTGCACCGCTATCTGTGTTAGCATTCAGTCTCTGTGTTCACACTGTACCACTATCTGTGTTAGCATTCAGTCTCTGTGTTCACACTGCACCACTATCTGTGTTAGCATTCAGTCTCTGTGTTCACACTGCACCGCTATCTGTGTTAGCATTCAGTCTCTGTGTTCACACTGCACCACTATCTGTGTTAGCATTCAGTCTCTGTGTTCACACTGCACCACTATCTGTGTTAGCATTCAGTCTCTGTGTTCACACCGCATCGCTATCTGTGTTAGCATTCAGTCTCTGTGTTCACGCTGCACCGCTATCTGTGTTAGCATTCAGTCTCTGTGTTCACACTGCACCACCATCTGTGTTAGCATTCAGTCTCTGTGTTCACACTGCACCGCTATCTGTGTTAGCATTCAGTCTCTGTGTTCACACTGTACCACTATCTGTGTTAGCATTCAGTCTCTGTGTTCACACTGCACCACTATCTGTGTTAGCATTCAGTCTCTGTGTTCACACTGCACCGCTATCTGTGTTAGCATTCAGTCTCTGTGTTCACACTGTACCACTATCTGTGTTAGCATTCAGTCTCTGTGTTCACACTGCACCACTATCTGTGTTAGCATTCAGTCTCTGTGTTCACACTGCACCACTATCTGTGTTAGCATTCAGTCTCTGTGTTCACACCGCATCGCTATCTGTGTTAGCATTCAGTCTCTGTGTTCACGCTGCACCGCTATCTGTGTTAGCATTCAGTCTCTGTGTTCACACTGCACCACTCTCTGTGTTGCATTCCGTCTCTGTGTTCACACTGCACCACTATCTGTGTTAGCATTCAGTCTCTGTGTTCACACTGCAACACTATGCACCACTATTTGTGTTAGCATTCAGTCTCTGTGTTCACACAGCACCACTATTTGTGTTATCATTCAGTCTCTGTGTTAGCATTCAGTCTCTGTGTTCACACTGCACTGCTATCTGTGTTAGCATTCAGTCTCTGTGTTCACACCGCATCGCTATCTGTGTTAGCATTCAGTCTCTGTGTTCACACTGCACCACTCTGTGTTAGCATTCAGTCTCTGTGTTCACACTGCACCACTCTGTGTTGCATTCAGTCTCTGTGTTCACACTGCACCACTCTGTGTTAGCATTCAGTCTCTGTGTTCACACTGCACCACTATCTGTGTTAGCATTCAGTCTCTGTGTTCACACTGCACCACTATCTGTGTTAGCATTCAGTCTCTGTGTTCACACTGCACCACTATCTGTGTTAGCATTCAGTCTCTGTGTTCACACTGCACCACTATCTGTGTTAGCATTCAGTCTCTGTGTTCACACTGCACCACTATCTGTGTTAGCATTCAGTCTCTGTGTTCACACTGTACCACTATCTGTGTTAGCATTCAGTCTCTGTGTTCACACTCCACCACTATCTGTGTTAGCATTCAGTCTCTGTGTTCACACTGCACCACTATCTGTGTTAGCATTCAGTCTCTGTGTTCACGCTGCACCGCTATCTGTGTTAGCATTCAGTCTCTGTGTTCACGCTGCACCGCTATCTGTGTTAGCATTCAGTCTCTGTGTTCACACTGCAACACTATGCACCACTATTTGTGTTAGCATTCAGTCTCTGTGTTCACACCGCATCGCTATCTGTGTTAGCATTCAGTCTCTGTGTTCACGCTGCACCGCTATCTGTGTTAGCATTCAGTCTCTGTGTTCACACTGCACCACTCTCTGTGTTGCATTCCGTCTCTGTGTTCACACTGCACCACTATCTGTGTTAGCATTCAGTCTCTGTGTTCACACTGCACCACTATCTGTGTTAGCATTCAGTCTCTGTGTTCACGCTGCACCGCTATCTGTGTTAGCATTCAGTCTCTGTTAGCATTCAGTCTCTGTGTTCACACTGCACCACTATCTGTGTTAGCATTCAGTCTCTGTGTTCACGCTGCACCGCTATCTGTGTTAGCATTCAGTCTCTGTGTTCACACTGCACCGCTATCTGTGTTAGCATTCAGTCTCTTTGTTCACGCTGCACCGCTATCTGTGTTAGCATTCAGTCTCTGTGTTAGCATTCAGTCTCTGTGTTCACACTGCACCGCTATCTGTGTTAGCATTCAGTCTCTGTGTTCACACTTTACCACTATCTTTGTTAGCATTCAGTCTCTGTGTTCACACTGCACCACTATCTGTGTTAGCATTCAGTCTCTGTGTTCACACTGCACCACCATCTGTGTTAGCATTCAGTCTCTGTGTTCACACTGCACCGCTATCTGTGTTAGCATTCAGTCTCTGTGTTCACACTGTACCACTATCTGTGTTAGCATTCAGTCTCTGTGTTCACACTGCACCACTATCTGTGTTAGCATTCAGTCTCTGTGTTCACACTGCACCGCTATCTGTGTTAGCATTCAGTCTCTGTGTTCACACTGTACCACTATCTGTGTTAGCATTCAGTCTCTGTGTTCACACTGCACCACTATCTGTGTTAGCATTCAGTCTCTGTGTTCACACTGCACCACTATCTGTGTTAGCATTCAGTCTCTGTGTTCACACCGCATCGCTATCTGTGTTAGCATTCAGTCTCTGTGTTCACGCTGCACCGCTATCTGTGTTAGCATTCAGTCTCTGTGTTCACACTGCACCACTCTCTGTGTTGCATTCCGTCTCTGTGTTCACACTGCACCACTATCTGTGTTAGCATTCAGTCTCTGTGTTCACACTGCAACACTATGCACCACTATTTGTGTTAGCATTCAGTCTCTGTGTTCACACAGCACCACTATTTGTGTTATCATTCAGTCTCTGTGTTAGCATTCAGTCTCTGTGTTCACACTGCACTGCTATCTGTGTTAGCATTCAGTCTCTGTGTTCACACCGCATCGCTATCTGTGTTAGCATTCAGTCTCTGTGTTCACACTGCACCACTTTGTGTTAGCATTCAGTCTCTGTGTTCACACTGCACCACTCTGTGTTGCATTCAGTCTCTGTGTTCACACTGCACCACTCTGTGTTAGCATTCAGTCTCTGTGTTCACACTGCACCACTATCTGTGTTAGCATTCAGTCTCTGTGTTCACACTGCACCACTATCTGTGTTAGCATTCAGTCTCTGTGTTCACACTGCACCACTATCTGTGTTAGCATTCAGTCTCTGTGTTCACACTGCACCACTATCTGTGTTAGCATTCAGTCTCTGTGTTCACACTGCACCACTATCTGTGTTAGCATTCAGTCTCTGTGTTCACACTGTACCACTATCTGTGTTAGCATTCAGTCTCTGTGTTCACACTGCACCACTATCTGTGTTAGCATTCAGTCTCTGTGTTCACGCTGCACCGCTATCTGTGTTAGCATTCAGTCTCTGTGTTCACGCTGCACCGCTATCTGTGTTAGCATTCAGTCTCTGTGTTCACACTGCAACACTATGCACCACTATTTGTGTTAGCATTCAGTCTCTGTGTTCACACAGCACCACTATTTGTGTTATCATTCAGTCTCTGTGTTAGCATTCAGTCTCTGTGTTCACACTGCACTGCTATCTGTGTTAGCATTCAGTCTCTGTGTTCACACCGCATCGCTATCTGTGTTAGCATTCAGTCTCTGTGTTCACACTGCACCACTCTGTGTTAGCATTCAGTCTCTGTGTTCACACTGCACCACTCTCTGTGTTGCATTCAGTCTCTGTGTTCACACTGCACCACTATCTGTGTTAGCATTCAGTCTCTGTGTTCACACTGCACCACCATCTGTGTTAGCATTCAGTCTCTGTGTTCACACTGCACCGCTATCTGTGTTAGCATTCAGTCTCTGTGTTCACACTGTACCACTATCTGTGTTAGCATTCAGTCTCTGTGTTCACACTGCACCACTATCTGTGTTAGCATTCAGTCTCTGTGTTCACACTGCACCGCTATCTGTGTTAGCATTCAGTCTCTGTGTTCACACTGTACCACTATCTGTGTTAGCATTCAGTCTCTGTGTTCACACTGCACCACTATCTGTGTTAGCATTCAGTCTCTGTGTTCACACTGCACCACTATCTGTGTTAGCATTCAGTCTCTGTGTTCACACCGCATCGCTATCTGTGTTAGCATTCAGTCTCTGTGTTCACGCTGCACCGCTATCTGTGTTAGCATTCAGTCTCTGTGTTCACACTGCACCACCATCTGTGTTAGCATTCAGTCTCTGTGTTCACACTGCACCGCTATCTGTGTTAGCATTCAGTCTCTGTGTTCACACTGTACCACTATCTGTGTTAGCATTCAGTCTCTGTGTTCACACTGCACCACTATCTGTGTTAGCATTCAGTCTCTGTGTTCACACTGCACCGCTATCTGTGTTAGCATTCAGTCTCTGTGTTCACACTGTACCACTATCTGTGTTAGCATTCAGTCTCTGTGTTCACACTGCACCACTATCTGTGTTAGCATTCAGTCTCTGTGTTCACACTGCACCACTATCTGTGTTAGCATTCAGTCTCTGTGTTCACACCGCATCGCTATCTGTGTTAGCATTCAGTCTCTGTGTTCACGCTGCACCGCTATCTGTGTTAGCATTCAGTCTCTGTGTTCACACTGCACCACTCTCTGTGTTGCATTCCGTCTCTGTGTTCACACTGCACCACTATCTGTGTTAGCATTCAGTCTCTGTGTTCACACTGCAACACTATGCACCACTATTTGTGTTAGCATTCAGTCTCTGTGTTCACACAGCACCACTATTTGTGTTATCATTCAGTCTCTGTGTTAGCATTCAGTCTCTGTGTTCACACTGCACTGCTATCTGTGTTAGCATTCAGTCTCTGTGTTCACACCGCATCGCTATCTGTGTTAGCATTCAGTCTCTGTGTTCACACTGCACCACTCTGTGTTAGCATTCAGTCTCTGTGTTCACACTGCACCACTCTGTGTTGCATTCAGTCTCTGTGTTCACACTGCACCACTCTGTGTTAGCATTCAGTCTCTGTGTTCACACTGCACCACTATCTGTGTTAGCATTCAGTCTCTGTGTTCACACTGCACCACTATCTGTGTTAGCATTCAGTCTCTGTGTTCACACTGCACCACTATCTGTGTTAGCATTCAGTCTCTGTGTTCACACTGCACCACTATCTGTGTTAGCATTCAGTCTCTGTGTTCACACTGCACCACTATCTGTGTTAGCATTCAGTCTCTGTGTTCACACTGTACCACTATCTGTGTTAGCATTCAGTCTCTGTGTTCACACTCCACCACTATCTGTGTTAGCATTCAGTCTCTGTGTTCACGCTGCACCGCTATCTGTGTTAGCATTCAGTCTCTGTGTTCACGCTGCACCGCTATCTGTGTTAGCATTCAGTCTCTGTGTTCACGCTGCACCGCTATCTGTGTTAGCATTCAGTCTCTGTGTTCACACTGCAACACTATGCACCACTATTTGTGTTAGCATTCAGTCTCTGTGTTCACACAGCACCACTATTTGTGTTATCATTCAGTCTCTGTGTTAGCATTCAGTCTCTGTGTTCACACTGCACTGCTATCTGTGTTAGCATTCAGTCTCTGTGTTCACACCGCATCGCTATCTGTGTTAGCATTCAGTCTCTGTGTTCACACTGCACCACTCTGTGTTAGCATTCAGTCTCTGTGTTCACACTGCACCACTCTCTGTGTTGCATTCAGTCTCTGTGTTCACACTGCACCACTATCTGTGTTAGCATTCAGTCTCTGTGTTCACACTGCACCACCATCTGTGTTAGCATTCAGTCTCTGTGTTCACACTGCACCGCTATCTGTGTTAGCATTCAGTCTCTGTGTTCACACTGTACCACTATCTGTGTTAGCATTCAGTCTCTGTGTTCACACTGCACCACTATCTGTGTTAGCATTCAGTCTCTGTGTTCACACTGCACCACTATCTGTGTTAGCATTCAGTCTCTGTGTTCACACTGCACCACTATCTGTGTTAGCATTCAGTCTCTGTGTTCACACTGTACCACTATCTGTGTTAGCATTCAGTCTCTGTGTTCACACTCCACCACTATCTGTGTTAGCATTCAGTCTCTGTGTTCACACCGCATCGCTATCTGTGTTAGCATTCAGTCTCTGTGTTCACGCTGCACCACTATCTGTGTTAGCATTCAGTCTCTGTGTTCACACAGCACCACTATTTGTGTTATCATTCAGTCTCTGTGTTAGCATTCAGTCTCTGTGTTCACACTGCACTGCTATCTGTGTTAGCATTCAGTCTCTGTGTTCACACCGCATCGCTATCTGTGTTAGCATTCAGTCTCTGTGTTCACACTGCACCACTCTGTGTTAGCATTCAGTCTCTGTGTTCACACTGCACCACTCTCTGTGTTGCATTCAGTCTCTGTGTTCACACTGCACCACTCTGTGTTAGCATTCAGTCTCTGTGTTCACACTGCACCACTATCTGTGTTAGCATTCAGTCTCTGTGTTCACACTGCACCACTATCTGTGTTAGCATTCAGTCTCTGTGTTCACGCTGCACCGCTATCTGTGTTAGCATTCAGTCTCTGTTAGCATTCAGTCTCTGTGTTCACACTGCACCGCTATCTGTGTTAGCATTCAGTCTATGTGTTAGCATTCAGTCTCTGTGTTCACACCGCACCACTATCTGTGTTAGCATTCAGTCTCTGTGTTCACGCTGCACCACTATCTGTGTTAGCATTCAGTCTCTGTGTTCACACTGCACCGCTATCTGTGTTAGCATTCAGTCTCTTTGTTCACGCTGCACCGCTATCTGTGTTAGCATTCAGTCTCTGTGTTAGCATTCAGTCTCTGTGTTCACACTGCACCGCTATCTGTGTTAGCATTCAGTCTCTGTGTTCACACTGTACCACTATCTGTGTTAGCATTCAGTCTCTGTGTTCACACTGTACCACTATCTGTGTTAGCATTCAGTCTCTGTGTTCACACTGCACCACTATCTGTGTTAGCATTCAGTCTCTGTGTTCACACTGCACCACTATCTGTGTTAGCATTCAGTCTCTTTGTTCACGCTGCACCGCTATCTGTGTTAGCATTCAGTCTCTGTGTTAGCATTCAGTCTCTGTGTTCACACTGCACCGCTATCTGTGTTAGCATTCAGTCTCTGTGTTCACACTGTACCACTATCTGTGTTAGCATTCACTCTCTGTGTTCACACTGTACCACTATCTGTGTTAGCATTCAGTCTCTGTGTTCACACTGCACCACTATCTGTGTTAGCATTCAGTCTCTGTGTTCACACTGCACCACTATCTGTGTTAGCATTCAGTCTCTTTGTTCACCCTGCACCGCTATCTGTGTTAGCATTCAGTCTCTGTGTTAGCATTCAGTCTCTGTGTTCACACTGCACCGCTATCTGTGTTAGCATTCAGTCTCTGTGTTCACACTGTACCACTATCTGTGTTAGCATTCAGTCTCTGTGTTCACACTGTACCACTATCTGTGTTAGCATTCAGTCTCTGTGTTCACACTGCACCACTATCTGTGTTAGCATTCAGTCTCTGTGTTCACACTGTACCACTATCTGTGTTAGCATTCAGTCTCTGTGTTCACACTGCACCACTATCTGTGTTAGCATTCAGTCTCTGTGTTCACACTGCACCACTATCTGTGTTAGCATTCAGTCTCTTTGTTCACGCTGCACCGCTATCTGTGTTAGCATTCAGTCTCTGTGTTAGCATTCAGTCTCTGTGTTCACACTGCACCGCTATCTGTGTTAGCATTCAGTCTCTGTGTTCACACTGCACCACTATCTGTTAGCATTCAGTCTCTGTGTTCACACTGTACCACTATCTGTGTTAGCATTCAGTCTCTGTGTTCACACTGCACCACTATCTGTGTTAGCATTCAGTCTCTGTGTTCACACTGCACCACTATCTGTGTTAGCATTCAGTCTCTGTGTTCACACTGTACCACTATCTGTGTTAGCATTCAGTCTCTGTGTTCACACTGCACCACTATCTGTGTTAGCATTCAGTCTCTGTGTTCACACTGCACCACTATCTGTGTTAGCATTCAGTCTCTGTGTTCACACTGTACCACTATCTGTGTTAGCATTCAGTCTCTGTGTTCACACTGCACCACTATCTGTGTTAGCATTCAGTCTCTGTGTTCACACTGCACCACTATCTGTGTTAGCATTCAGTCTCTGTGTTCACACTGTACCACTATCTGTGTTAGCATTCAGTCTCTGTGTTCACACTGCACCGCTATCTGTGTTAGCATTCAGTCTCTTTGTTCACGCTGCACCGCTATCTGTGTTAGCATTCAGTCTCTGTGTTAGCATTCAGTCTCTGTGTTCACACTGCACCGCTATCTGTGTTAGCATTCAGTCTCTGTGTTCACACTGTACCACTATCTGTGTTAGCATTCAGTCTCTGTGTTCACACTGCACCACTATCTGTGTTAGCATTCAGTCTCTGTGTTCACACTGCACCGCTATCTGTGTTAGCATTCAGTCTCTGTGTTAGCATTCAGTCTCTGTGTTCACACTGCACTGCTATCTGTGTTAGCATTCAGTCTCTGTGTTCACACCGCATCGCTATCTGTGTTAGCATTCAGTCTCTGTGTTCACGCTGCACCGCTATCTGTGTTAGCATTCAGTCTCTGTGTTCACACTGCACCACTCTCTGTGTTGCATTCCGTCTCTGTGTTCACACTGCACCACTATCTGTGTTAGCATTCAGTCTCTGTGTTCACACTGCACCACTATCTGTGTTAGCATTCAGTCTCTGTGTTCACGCTGCACCGCTATCTGTGTTAGCATTCAGTCTCTGTTAGCATTCAGTCTCTGTGTTCACACTGCACCACTATCTGTGTTAGCATTCAGTCTCTGTGTTCACGCTGCACCGCTATCTGTGTTAGCATTCAGTCTCTGTGTTCACACTGCACCGCTATCTGTGTTAGCATTCAGTCTCTTTGTTCACGCTGCACCGCTATCTGTGTTAGCATTCAGTCTCTGTGTTAGCATTCAGTCTCTGTGTTCACACTGCACCGCTATCTGTGTTAGCATTCAGTCTCTGTGTTCACACTGTACCACTATCTGTGTTAGCATTCAGTCTCTGTGTTCACACTGCACCACTATCTGTGTTAGCATTCAGTCTCTGTGTTCACACTGCACCACTATCTGTGTTAGCATTCAGTCTCTTTGTTCACGCTGCACCGCTATCTGTGTTAGCATTCAGTCTCTGTGTTAGCATTCAGTCTCTGTGTTCACACTGCACCGCTATCTGTGTTAGCATTTAGTCTCTGTGTTCACACTGTACCACTATCTGTGTTAGCATTCACTCTCTGTGTTCACACTGTACCACTATCTGTGTTAGCATTCAGTCTCTGTGTTCACACTGCACCACTATCTGTGTTAGCATTCAGTCTCTGTGTTCACACTGCACCACTATCTGTGTTAGCATTCAGTCTCTTTGTTCACCCTGCACCGCTATCTGTGTTAGCATTCAGTCTCTGTGTTAGCATTCAGTCTCTGTGTTCACACTGCACCGCTATCTGTGTTAGCATTCAGTCTCTGTGTTCACACTGTACCACTATCTGTGTTAGCATTCAGTCTCTGTGTTCACACTGTACCACTATCTGTGTTAGCATTCAGTCTCTGTGTTCACACTGCACCACTATCTGTGTTAGCATTCAGTCTCTGTGTTCACACTGCACCACTATCTGTGTTAGCATTCAGTCTCTTTGTTCACGCTGCACCGCTATCTGTGTTAGCATTCAGTCTCTGTGTTAGCATTCAGTCTCTGTGTTCACACTGCACCGCTATCTGTGTTAGCATTCAGTCTCTGTGTTCACACTGCACCACTATCTGTTAGCATTCAGTCTCTGTGTTCACACTGTACCACTATCTGTGTTAGCATTCAGTCTCTGTGTTCACACTGCACCACTATCTGTGTTAGCATTCAGTCTCTGTGTTCACACTGCACCACTATCTGTGTTAGCATTCAGTCTCTGTGTTCACACTGCACCACTATCTGTGTTAGCATTCAGTCTCTGTGTTCACACTGCACCACTATCTGTGTTAGCATTCAGTCTCTGTGTTCACACTGCACCACTATCTGTGTTAGCATTCAGTCTCTGTGTTCACACTGCACCACTATCTGTGTTAGCATTCAGTCTCTGTGTTCACACTGCACCGCTATCTGTGTTAGCATTCAGTCTCTTTGTTCACGCTGCACCGCTATCTGTGTTAGCATTCAGTCTCTGTGTTAGCATTCAGTCTCTGTGTTCACACTGCACCGCTATCTGTGTTAGCATTCAGTCTCTGTGTTCACACTGTACCACTATCTGTGTTAGCATTCAGTCTCTGTGTTCACACTGCACCACTATCTGTGTTAGCATTCAGTCTCTGTGTTCACACTGTACCACTATCTGTGTTAGCATTCAGTCTCTGTGTTCACACTGCACCACTATCTGTGTTAGCATTCAGTCTCTGTGTTCACACTGCACCACTATCTGTGTTAGCATTCAGTCTCTGTGTTCACACAGCACCACTATTTGTGTTATCATTCAGTCTCTGTGTTAGCATTCAGTCTCTGTGTTCACACTGCACTGCTATCTGTGTTAGCATTCAGTCTCTGTGTTCACACCGCATCGCTATCTGTGTTAGCATTCAGTCTCTGTGTTCACGCTGCACCGCTATCTGTGTTAGCATTCAGTCTCTGTGTTCACACTGCACCGCTATCTGTGTTAGCATTCAGTCTCTGTGTTCACACTGCACTGCTATCTGTGTTAGCATTCAGTCTCTGTGTTCACACCGCATCGCTATCTGTGTTAGCATTCAGTCTCTGTGTTCACGCTGCACCGCTATCTGTGTTAGCATTCAGTCTCTGTGTTCACACTGCACCACTCTCTGTGTTGCATTCCGTCTCTGTGTTCACACTGCACCACTCTCTGTGTTGCATTCCGTCTCTGTGTTCACACTGCACCACTATCTGTGTTAGCATTCAGTCTCTGTGTTCACACTGCACCACTATCTGTGTTAGCATTCAGTCTCTGTGTTCACGCTGCACCGCTATCTGTGTTAGCATTCAGTCTCTGTTAGCATTCAGTCTCTGTGTTCACACTGCACCACTATCTGTGTTAGCATTCAGTCTCTGTGTTCACGCTGCACCGCTATCTGTGTTAGCATTCAGTCTCTGTGTTCACACTGCACCGCTATCTGTGTTAGCATTCAGTCTCTTTGTTCACGCTGCACCGCTATCTGTGTTAGCATTCAGTCTCTGTGTTAGCATTCAGTCTCTGTGTTCACACTGCACCGCTATCTGTGTTAGCATTCAGTCTCTGTGTTCACACTGTACCACTATCTGTGTTAGCATTCAGTCTCTGTGTTCACACTGCACCACTATCTGTGTTAGCATTCAGTCTCTGTGTTCACACTGCACCACCATCTGTGTTAGCATTCAGTCTCTGTGTTCACACTGCACCGCTATCTGTGTTAGCATTCAGTCTCTGTGTTCACACTGTACCACTATCTGTGTTAGCATTCAGTCTCTGTGTTCACACTGCACCACTATCTGTGTTAGCATTCAGTCTCTGTGTTCACACTGCACCACTATCTGTGTTAGCATTCAGTCTCTGTGTTCACGCTGCACCGCTATCTGTGTTAGCATTCAGTCTCTGTGTTCACGCTGCACCGCTATCTGTGTTAGCATTCAGTCTCTGTGTTCACACTGCAACACTATGCACCACTATTTGTGTTAGCATTCAGTCTCTGTGTTCACACAGCACCACTATTTGTGTTATCATTCAGTCTCTGTGTTAGCATTCAGTCTCTGTGTTCACACTGCACTGCTATCTGTGTTAGCATTCAGTCTCTGTGTTCACACCGCATCGCTATCTGTGTTAGCATTCAGTCTCTGTGTTCACACTGCACCACTCTGTGTTAGCATTCAGTCTCTGTGTTCACACTGCACCACTCTCTGTGTTGCATTCAGTCTCTGTGTTCACACTGCACCACTATCTGTGTTAGCATTCAGTCTCTGTGTTCACACTGCACCACTATCTGTGTTAGCATTCAGTCTCTGTGTTCACACTGCACCACTATCTGTGTTAGCATTCAGTCTCTGTGTTCACGCTGCACCGCTATCTGTGTTAGCATTCAGTCTCTGTTAGCATTCAGTCTCTGTGTTCACACTGCACCGCTATCTGTGTTAGCATTCAGTCTATGTGTTAGCATTCAGTCTCTGTGTTCACACCGCACCACTATCTGTGTTAGCATTCAGTCTCTGTGTTCACACTGCACCACTATCTGTGTTAGCATTCAGTCTCTGTGTTCACACTGCACCGCTATCTGTGTTAGCATTCAGTCTCTTTGTTCACGCTGCACCGCTATCTGTGTTAGCATTCAGTCTCTGTGTTAGCATTCAGTCTCTGTGTTCACACTGCACCGCTATCTGTGTTAGCATTCAGTCTCTGTGTTCACACTGTACCACTATCTGTGTTAGCATTCAGTCTCTGTGTTCACACTGCACCACTATCTGTGTTAGCATTCAGTCTCTGTGTTAGCATTCAGTCTCTGTGTTCACACTGTACCACTATCTGTGTTAGCATTCACTCTCTGTGTTCACACTGTACCACTATCTGTGTTAGCATTCAGTCTCTGTGTTCACACTGCACCACTATCTGTGTTAGCATTCAGTCTCTGTGTTCACACTGCACCACTATCTGTGTTAGCATTCAGTCTCTTTGTTCACCCTGCACCGCTATCTGTGTTAGCATTCAGTCTCTGTGTTAGCATTCAGTCTCTGTGTTCACACTGCACCGCTATCTGTGTTAGCATTCAGTCTCTGTGTTCACACTGTACCACTATCTGTGTTAGCATTCAGTTTCTGTGTTCACACTGTACCACTATCTGTGTTAGCATTCAGTCTCTGTGTTCACACTGCACCACTATCTGTGTTAGCATTCAGTCTCTGTGTTCACACTGTACCACTATCTGTGTTAGCATTCAGTCTCTGTGTTCACACTGCACCACTATCTGTGTTAGCATTCAGTCTCTGTGTTCACACTGCACCACTATCTGTGTTAGCATTCAGTCTCTTTGTTCACGCTGCACCGCTATCTGTGTTAGCATTCAGTCTCTGTGTTAGCATTCAGTCTCTGTGTTCACACTGCACCGCTATCTGTGTTAGCATTCAGTCTCTGTGTTCACACTGCACCACTATCTGTTAGCATTCAGTCTCTGTGTTCACACTGTACCACTATCTGTGTTAGCATTCAGTCTCTGTGTTCACACTGCACCACTATCTGTGTTAGCATTCAGTCTCTGTGTTCACACTGTACCACTATCTGTGTTAGCATTCAGTCTCTGTGTTCACACTGCACCACTATCTGTGTTAGCATTCAGTCTCTGTGTTCACACTGCACCACTATCTGTGTTAGCATTCAGTCTCTGTGTTCACACTGTACCACTATCTGTGTTAGCATTCAGTCTCTGTGTTCACACTGCACCACTATCTGTGTTAGCATTCAGTCTCTGTGTTCACACTGCACCACTATCTGTGTTAGCATTCAGTCTCTGTGTTCACACTGCACCACTATCTGTGTTAGCATTCAGTCTCTGTGTTCACACTGCACCACTATCTGTGTTAGCATTCAGTCTCTGTGTTCACACTGCACCACTATCTGTGTTAGCATTCAGTCTCTGTGTTCACACTGTACCACTATCTGTGTTAGCATTCAGTCTCTGTGTTCACACTGCACCACTATCTGTGTTAGCATTCAGTCTCTGTGTTCACACTGCACCACTATCTGTGTTAGCATTCAGTCTCTTTGTTCACGCTGCACCGCTATCTGTGTTAGCATTCAGTCTCTGTGTTAGCATTCAGTCTCTGTGTTCACACTGCACCGCTATCTGTGTTAGCATTCAGTCTCTGTGTTCACACTGCACCACTATCTGTGTTAGCATTCAGTCTCTGTGTTCACACTGTACCACTATCTGTGTTAGCATTCAGTCTCTGTGTTCACACTGTACCACTATCTGTGTTAGCATTCAGTCTCTGTGTTCACACTGCACCACTATCTGTGTTAGCATTCAGTCTCTGTGTTCACACTGCACCACTATCTGTTAGCATTCAGTCTCTGTGTTCACACTGTACCACTATCTGTGTTAGCATTCAGTCTGTGTTCACACTGCACCACTATCTGTGTTAGCATTCAGTCTCTGTGTTAGCATTCAGTCTCTGTGTTCACACTGCACCACTATCTGTGTTAGCATTCAGTCTCTGTGTTCACACTGTACCACTATCTGTGTTAGCATTCAGTCTCTGTGTTCACACTGCACCACTATCTGTGTTAGCATTCAGTCTCTGTGTTCACACTGCACCACTATCTGTGTTAGCATTCAGTCTCTTTGTTCACGCTGCACCGCTATCTGTGTTAGCATTCAGTCTCTGTGTTCACACTGCACCACTATCTGTGTTAGCATTCAGTCTCTGTGTTCACACTGTACCACTATCTGTGTTAGCATTCAGTCTCTGTGTTCACACTGCACCACTATCTGTTAGCATTCAGTCTCTGTGTTCACACTGTACCACTATCTGTGTTAGCATTCAGTCTCTGTGTTCACACTGCACCACTATCTGTGTTAGCATTCAGTCTCTGTGTTCACACTGTACCACTATCTGTGTTAGCATTCAGTCTCTGTGTTCACACTGCACCACTATCTGTGTTAGCATTCAGTCTCTGTGTTAGCATTCAGTCTCTGTGTTCACACTGCACCACTATCTGTGTTAGCATTCAGTCTCTGTGTTCACACTGCACCACTATCTGTGTTAGCATTCAGTCTCTGTGTTCACACTGTACCACTATCTGTGTTAGCATTCAGTCTCTGTGTTCACACTGCACCACTATCTGTGTTAGCATTCAGTCTCTGTGTTCACACTGCACCACTATCTGTGTTAGCATTCAGTCTCTTTGCTCACGCTGCACCGCTATCTGTGTTAGCATTCAGTCTCTGTGTTAGCATTCAGTCTCTGTGTTCACACTGCACCGCTATCTGTGTTAGCATTCAGTCTCTGTGTTCACACTGCACCACTATCTGTGTTAGCATTCAGTCTCTGTGTTCACACTGTACCACTATCTGTGTTAGCATTCAGTCTCTGTGTTCACACTGCACCACTATCTGTGTTAGCATTCAGTCTCTGTGTTCACACTGTACCACTATCTGTGTTAGCATTCAGTCTCTGTGTTCACACTGCACCACTATCTGTTAGCATTCAGTCTCTGTGTTCACACTGTACCACTATCTGTGTTAGCATTCAGTCTGTGTTCACACTGCACCACTATCTGTGTTAGCATTCAGTCTCTGTGTTAGCATTCAGTCTCTGTGTTCACACTGCACCACTATCTGTGTTAGCATTCAGTCTCTGTGTTCACACTGTACCACTATCTGTGTTAGCATTCAGTCTCTGTGTTCACACTGCACCACTATCTGTGTTAGCATTCAGTCTCTGTGTTCACACTGCACCACTATCTGTGTTAGCATTCAGTCTCTTTGTTCACGCTGCACCGCTATCTGTGTTAGCATTCAGTCTCTGTGTTCACACTGCACCACTATCTGTGTTAGCATTCAGTCTCTGTGTTCACACTGTACCACTATCTGTGTTAGCATTCAGTCTCTGTGTTCACACTGCACCACTATCTGTTAGCATTCAGTCTCTGTGTTCACACTGTACCACTATCTGTGTTAGCATTCAGTCTCTGTGTTCACACTGCACCACTATCTGTGTTAGCATTCAGTCTCTGTGTTAGCATTCAGTCTCTGTGTTCACACTGCACCACTATCTGTGTTAGCATTCAGTCTCTGTGTTCACACTGCACCACTATCTGTGTTAGCATTCAGTCTCTGTGTTCACACTGTACCACTATCTGTGTTAGCATTCAGTCTCTGTGTTCACACTGCACCACTATCTGTGTTAGCATTCAGTCTCTGTGTTAGCATTCAGTCTCTGTGTTCACACTGCACCACTATCTGTGTTAGCATTCAGTCTCTGTGTTCACACTGCACCACTATCTGTGTTAGCATTCAGTCTCTGTGTTCACACTGTACCACTATCTGTGTTAGCATTCAGTCTCTGTGTTCACACTGCACCACTATCTGTGTTAGCATTCAGTCTCTGTGTTCACACTGTACCACTATCTGTGTTAGCATTCAGTCTCTGTGTTCACACTGCACCGCTATCTGTGTTAGCATTCAGTCTCTTTGTTCACGCTGCACCGCTATCTGTGTTAGCATTCAGTCTCTGTGTTAGCATTCAGTCTCTGTGTTCACACTGCACCGCTATCTGTGTTAGCATTCAGTCTCTGTGTTCACACTGTACCACTATCTGTGTTAGCATTCAGTCTCTGTGTTCACACTGCACCACTATCTGTGTTAGCATTCAGTCTCTGTGTTCACACTGTACCACTATCTGTGTTAGCATTCAGTCTCTGTGTTCACACTGCACCACTATCTGTGTTAGCATTCAGTCTCTGTGTTCACACTGCACCACTATCTGTGTTAGCATTCAGTCTCTGTGTTCACACAGCACCACTATTTGTGTTATCATTCAGTCTCTGTGTTAGCATTCAGTCTCTGTGTTCACACTGCACTGCTATCTGTGTTAGCATTCAGTCTCTGTGTTCACACCGCATCGCTATCTGTGTTAGCATTCAGTCTCTGTGTTCACGCTGCACCGCTATCTGTGTTAGCATTCAGTCTCTGTGTTCACACTGCACCACTCTCTGTGTTGCATTCCGTCTCTGTGTTCACACTGCACCACTATCTGTGTTAGCATTCAGTCTCTGTGTTCACGCTGCACCGCTATCTGTGTTAGCATTCAGTCTCTGTTAGCATTCAGTCTCTGTGTTCACACTGCACCACTATCTGTGTTAGCATTCAGTCTCTGTGTTCACGCTGCACCGCTATCTGTGTTAGCATTCAGTCTCTGTGTTCACACTGCACCGCTATCTGTGTTAGCATTCAGTCTCTTTGTTCACGCTGCACCGCTATCTGTGTTAGCATTCAGTCTCTGTGTTAGCATTCAGTCTCTGTGTTCACACTGCACCGCTATCTGTGTTAGCATTCAGTCTCTGTGTTCACACTGTACCACTATCTGTGTTAGCATTCAGTCTCTGTGTTCACACTGCACCACTATCTGTGTTAGCATTCAGTCTCTGTGTTCACACTGCACCACCATCTGTGTTAGCATTCAGTCTCTGTGTTCACACTGCACCGCTATCTGTGTTAGCATTCAGTCTCTGTGTTCACACTGTACCACTATCTGTGTTAGCATTCAGTCTCTGTGTTCACACTGCACCACTATCTGTGTTAGCATTCAGTCTCTGTGTTCACACTGCACCACTATCTGTGTTAGCATTCAGTCTCTGTGTTCACGCTGCACCGCTATCTGTGTTAGCATTCAGTCTCTGTGTTCATGCTGCACCGCTATCTGTGTTAGCATTCAGTCTCTGTGTTCACACTGCAACACTATGCACCACTATTTGTGTTAGCATTCAGTCTCTGTGTTCACACAGCACCACTATTTGTGTTATCATTCAGTCTCTGTGTTAGCATTCAGTCTCTGTGTTCACACTGCACTGCTATCTGTTAGCATTCAGTCTCTGTGTTCACACCGCATCGCTATCTGTGTTAGCATTCAGTCTCTGTGTTCACACTGCACCACTCTGTGTTAGCATTCAGTCTCTGTGTTCACACTGCACCACTCTCTGTGTTGCATTCAGTCTCTGTGTTCACACTGCACCACTATCTGTGTTAGCATTCAGTCTCTGTGTTCACACTGCACCACTATCTGTGTTAGCATTCAGTCTCTGTGTTCACACTGCACCACTATCTGTGTTAGCATTCAGTCTCTGTTAGCATTCAGTCTCTGTGTTCACACTGCACCGCTATCTGTGTTAGCATTCAGTCTATGTGTTAGCATTCAGTCTCTGTGTTCACACCGCACCACTATCTGTGTTAGCATTCAGTCTCTGTGTTCACACTGCACCACTATCTGTGTTAGCATTCAGTCTCTGTGTTCACACTGCACCGCTATCTGTGTTAGCATTCAGTCTCTTTGTTCACGCTGCACCGCTATCTGTGTTAGCATTCAGTCTCTGTGTTAGCATTCAGTCTCTGTGTTCACACTGCACCGCTATCTGTGTTAGCATTCAGTCTCTGTGTTCACACTGTACCACTATCTGTGTTAGCATTCAGTCTCTGTGTTCACACTGCACCACTATCTGTGTTAGCATTCAGTCTCTGTGTTAGCATTCAGTCTCTGTGTTCACACTGTACCACTATCTGTGTTAGCATTCACTCTCTGTGTTCACACTGTACCACTATCTGTGTTAGCATTCAGTCTCTGTGTTCACACTGCACCACTATCTGTGTTAGCATTCAGTCTCTGTGTTCACACTGCACCACTATCTGTGTTAGCATTCAGTCTCTTTGTTCACCCTGCACCGCTATCTGTGTTAGCATTCAGTCTCTGTGTTAGCATTCAGTCTCTGTGTTCACACTGCACCGCTATCTGTGTTAGCATTCAGTCTCTGTGTTCACACTGTACCACTATCTGTGTTAGCATTCAGTCTCTGTGTTCACACTGTACCACTATCTGTGTTAGCATTCAGTCTCTGTGTTCACACTGCACCACTATCTGTGTTAGCATTCAGTCTCTGTGTTCACACTGTACCACTATCTGTGTTAGCATTCAGTCTCTGTGTTCACACTGCACCACTATCTGTGTTAGCATTCAGTCTCTGTGTTCACACTGCACCACTATCTGTGTTAGCATTCAGTCTCTTTGTTCACGCTGCACCGCTATCTGTGTTAGCATTCAGTCTCTGTGTTAGCATTCAGTCTCTGTGTTCACACTGCACCGCTATCTGTGTTAGCATTCAGTCTCTGTGTTCACACTGCACCACTATCTGTTAGCATTCAGTCTCTGTGTTCACACTGTACCACTATCTGTGTTAGCATTCAGTCTCTGTGTTCACACTGCACCACTATCTGTGTTAGCATTCAGTCTCTGTGTTCACACTGTACCACTATCTGTGTTAGCATTCAGTCTCTGTGTTCACACTGCACCACTATCTGTGTTAGCATTCAGTCTCTGTGTTCACACTGCACCACTATCTGTGTTAGCATTCAGTCTCTGTGTTCACACTGTACCACTATCTGTGTTAGCATTCAGTCTCTGTGTTCACACTGCACCACTATCTGTGTTAGCATTCAGTCTCTGTGTTCACACTGCACCACTATCTGTGTTAGCATTCAGTCTCTGTGTTCACACTGTACCACTATCTGTGTTAGCATTCAGTCTCTGTGTTCACACTGCACCACTATCTGTGTTAGCATTCAGTCTCTGTGTTCACACTGCACCACTATCTGTGTTAGCATTCAGTCTCTTTGTTCACGCTGCACCGCTATCTGTGTTAGCATTCAGTCTCTGTGTTAGCATTCAGTCTCTGTGTTCACACTGCACCGCTATCTGTGTTAGCATTCAGTCTCTGTGTTCACACTGCACCACTATCTGTGTTAGCATTCAGTCTCTGTGTTCACACTGTACCACTATCTGTGTTAGCATTCAGTCTCTGTGTTCACACTGCACCACTATCTGTGTTAGCATTCAGTCTCTGTGTTCACACTGTACCACTATCTGTGTTAGCATTCAGTCTCTGTGTTCACACTGCACCACTATCTGTTAGCATTCAGTCTCTGTGTTCACACTGTACCACTATCTGTGTTAGCATTCAGTCTGTGTTCACACTGCACCACTATCTGTGTTAGCATTCAGTCTCTGTGTTAGCATTCAGTCTCTGTGTTCACACTGCACCACTATCTGTGTTAGCATTCAGTCTCTGTGTTCACACTGTACCACTATCTGTGTTAGCATTCAGTCTCTGTGTTCACACTGCACCACTATCTGTGTTAGCATTCAGTCTCTGTGTTCACACTGCACCACTATCTGTGTTAGCATTCAGTCTCTTTGTTCACGCTGCACCGCTATCTGTGTTAGCATTCAGTCTCTGTGTTCACACTGCACCACTATCTGTGTTAGCATTCAGTCTCTGTGTTCACACTGTACCACTATCTGTGTTAGCATTCAGTCTCTGTGTTCACACTGCACCACTATCTGTGTTAGCATTCAGTCTCTTTGTTCACACTGCACCGCTATCTGTGTTAGCATTCAGTCTCTGTGTTCACACTGTACCACTATCTGTGTTAGCATTCAGTCTCTGTGTTCACACTGCACCACTATCTGTGTTAGCATTCAGTCTCTGTGTTCACACTGTACCACTATCTGTGTTAGCATTCAGTCTCTGTGTTCACACTGCACCACTATCTGTGTTAGCATTCAGTCTCTGTGTTCACACTGCACCACTATCTGTGTTAGCATTCAGTCTCTTTGTTCACGCTGCACCGCTATCTGTGTTAGCATTCAGTCTCTGTGTTAGCATTCCGTCTCTGTGTTCACACTGCACCGCTATCTGTGTTAGCATTCAGTCTCTGTGTTCACACTGTACCACTATCTGTGTTAGCATTCAGTCTCTGTGTTCACACTGCACCACTATCTGTGTTAGCATTCAGTCTCTTTGTTCACGCTGCACCGCTATCTGTGTTAGCATTCAGTCTCTGTGTTAGCATTCAGTCTCTGTGTTCACACTGCACCTCTATCTGTGTTAGCATTCAGTCTCTTTGTTCACGCTGCACCGCTATCTGTGTTAGCATTCAGTCTCTGTGTTAGCATTCCGTCTCTGTGTTCACACTGCACCGCTATCTGTGTTAGCATTCAGTCTCTGTGTTCACACTGTACCACTATCTGTGTTAGCATTCAGTCTCTGTGTTCACACTGCACCACTATCTGTGTTAGCATTCAGTCTCTTTGTTCACGCTGCACCGCTATCTGTGTTAGCATTCAGTCTCTGTGTTAGCATTCAGTCTCTGTGTTCACACTGCACCGCTATCTGTGTTAGCATTCAGTCTCTGTGTTCACACTGTACCACTATCTGTGTTAGCATTCAGTCTCTGTGTTCACACTGCACCACTATCTGTGTTAGCATTCAGTCTCTGTGTTCACACTGCACCACTATCTGTGTTAGCATTCAGTCTCTGTGTTCACACTGCACCACTATCTGTGTTAGCATTCAGTCTCTGTGTTCACACTGCACCACTATCTGTGTTACTCAAATAACCACTGTAATAATAACAATAATGTGAAAGTGATGCCTTTGCTCTTTTTGTTTACATTTCTAATATGAAGTACAGTTCTATATCTTTAACTGAATCTCAGCTCCTCTTTATCTAAACCATAACATCAGTACTGCAGTTTACAGAAGCCACAACTCTAAGATCATGAGGTCCATCACGAGATCCCAGTGTGGGATTACTTTAGTGCAGGATTACTCTCTCAATGTTGAAATACTGACTTTCTGAATAGTTTCAGGTGGAAAGTCAGTACTTGTTGTGTGTTATACAGAGCTGTGCAGTATGATGTGATCATTTTGTGATAAAGTGTTTTCTGTAATGAAGAGTTTGTCAAATGGTCGCTGAGGAAAAACACGATGTTTCACCGCTATTATATTTTCCATCATGATGGATTTTTAACTATCTGGCACAATGATAGTGGACAGTCCACGTTATGTAGGCATTCATTGTTTTGGATCAATCCATCCATCTCTGTAGCGCCACCACCAGGCCAACCAGTTGGTACATTTTTCTTTATAACTTTTTAACCGTTTGTCCTACAACTGTAATCTTTTTTTCTTGGCTCATGGAAATTCGGCAGTAAAGACCAAGACCAACTTTTTAAAGTGGACTTAAAGTTAAAGTTAAAAATAGCATTAAAGTGGGGGAAAATAGTGCAAACTAGTCGTGATCTTATCACCACCAAATTTAATATGTGTTATCTACAGAGGGATCTGAACAGAAATTATTCAGATAATTCTGGTGGGGCAAATGATGATGTTTTGCTTATAGAACCATTTTTTAAAAATGTTGTAAGTAATCCTTGTTCCCCATGAATCTTTGGGTCATGATGAATTCAATAGTCCTAGTCAATGTATTGAATTCTTGAAAAAAAATCATATTCTGAACCAAAATAACAGAAAGTGAGTTATATCTCAGGGGTTCTTTGTTGGAGTAAAGCCAAACTTGGTACAATTTGTTGGAATTAGGAATCGTGGGTATGCACCAAGTTTCATAATATTTGACCACTTGGGAGCGCTATAGCATCAGAGTTAAGGATCCTCTCTGAGAACTTATAAAAGGTTTTGTGTATTAGCTTTTTGGACCATTTTCTTTAGGACTTGATAAAGGACAGATTGAACAATCAGGTCACAGTGTATCCACAAATTCACCATTGACGGTGTCATGAAGGTGATGTGGCCATATTTCTGAAGTGCTTTTGTTCATTGGTATAAAAGTCAGTGCACGTGCTTACCATGATGCCTGAGTGCCACACCTTTAGTGAGATTTAGCCACTTTGGGTGTTATACTGAAATACAGGTTTACTGAATTTCCATGCATCAGACCGGGTGGAGGTGATTTTTAAGTACAGAGATTCAGCAGATCCACATGGTGTACAGATCTGCAGAGTGGATAGTAGTTATCTACACTGTAGAGCTGAATACACACTTAGAACATCACTCACTAACACACTTCTTACACTGAGAGGAGTAAAGTCCACTGATGAGGGAGTTTACATCGTCAGAGACACAAAGAATAACAAGAAACTTTATATTTGCTCAGTTTCAATGAAAAGTATGTATTCAGTGTGATTTGTGTCAGTATTTACTTGATGATCTTATACTTGAGGCAGGAAGCTGTGAAGTTTTGAAATGCTCTTTTGTGGTCTCTTTTTCACTCATGCTTCAGATCAAGCAACATGTAGGGGTTTTTGCTGTATTACACCCCAAGGTGAAATCAGAAAGAACACTGACAAGCATGCAAAGAAGCCTTCATCACACTCTGGCAAAAGCAGTTGCAGTTGGTGGACTTTGCTCTTTGCCTTTCAAGGATGGCCCTTGCATCTTTGCAGTGCGCCAACAGATTAAAGGTCATGCACTGGCTTAACCCAGGTTAACTGCTTGGAAGGCAGCTATACTCACGAGTATACCAGCAACACCTGAGGGTGACATATCTGCTTTGGTCAAGGAGTATTAAGCCTTTAATTTATTAATTTATACATTTGTTTACTTACTTACTTCACTCTTCACCAGCTGACAGCAACAGAGAGGCCCTTGCTTTGCTTTCTGTAGTGTAATGGTTATCATGGTTGCCTCATATGTGGAAGGTTCCTGGTTTGAAACTGGGCAGAAAAAGTTTGTGTTCAGAGGTTTTTGCTGTGTGATGAATACGGCTCGAGTTTGGCGCTCTGTATCAGCCATGCCTTTAGGAACAATATGAATTAGCATTCATTATGAGTCTCAACACCTTTTAGTCTGTATATTCTATTTTGAATATACACTATATTGCCAAAAGTATTTGCTCACCCATCCAAATAATCAGAATCAGGTGTTCCAATCACTTCCATGGCCACAGGTGTATAAAATCAAGCACCTAGGCATGCAGACTGTTTTTACAAACATTTGTGAAAGAATGGGTCGCTCTCAGGAGCTCAGTGAATTCCAGCGTGGAACTGTGATAGGATGCCACCTGTGCAACAAATCCAGTCGTGAAATTTCCTCGCTCCTAAATATTCCACAGTCAACTGTCAGCTGTATTATAAGAACGTGGAAGTGTTTGGGAACGACAGCAACTCAGCCACGAAGTGGTAGGCCACGTAAACTGACGGAGCAGGGTCAGCGGATGCTGAGGCGCATAGTGCGAAGAGGTCGCCAACTTTCTGCAGAGTCAATCGCTACAGACCTCCAAACTTCATGTGGCCTTCAGATGAGCTCAAGAACAGTGCGCAGAGAGCTTCATGGAATGGGTTTCCATGGCCGAGCAGCTGCATCCAAGCCATACATCACCAAGTGCAATGCAAAGCGTCGGATGCAGTGGTGTAAAGCACGCCACCACTGGACTCTAGAGCAGTGGAGACGCGTTCTCTGGAGTGACCAATCGCGCTTCTCCATCTGGCAATCTGATGGACGAGTCTGGGTTTGGCGGTTGCCAGGAGAACGGTACTTGTCTGACTGCATTGTGCCAAGTGTAAAGTTTGGTGGAGGGGGGATTATGGTGTGGGGTTGTTTTTCAGGAGCTGGGCTTGGCCCCTTAGTTCCAGTGAAAGGAACTCTGAATGCTTCAGCATACCAAGACATTTTGGACAATTCCATGCTCCCAACTTTGTGGGAACAGTTTGGAGCTGGCCCCTTCCTCTTCCAACATGACTGTGCACCAGTGACCAAAGCAAGGTCCATAAAGACATAGATGACAGAATCTGGTGTGGATGAACTTGACTGGCCTGCACAGAGTCCTGACCTCAACCCGATAGAACACCTTTGGGATGAATTAGAGCGGAGACGGAGAGCCAGGCCTTCTCGTCCAACATCAGTGTGTGACCTCACAAATGCGCTTCTGGAAGAATGGTCAAAAATTCCCATAAACACACTCCTAAACCTTGTGGACAGCCTTCCCAGAAGAGTTGAAGCTGTTATAGCTGCAAAGGGTGGACCGACGTCATATTGAACCCTATGGATTAGGAATGGGATGTCACTTAAGTTCATATGCGAGTCAAGGCAGGTGAGCGAATACTTTTGGCAATATAGTGTATCTCGGCATGCTCCGCCCTTGGCTGACTGTGTGATACCATTTGTTTATGACCTCTTGTTCACCCTTTGATGAACATGTGCTGAACACAGACACTTGCTGACAGCTATTTAGAAACCATTTTCACAATAAACTCGCCAAACCACCAATGAACACTTTAACCACCACGTCTGTTTCTGCTGACGTCTTTTATTTACCTATAGAAAACACTGAATATTACAACCTTTTTTCTGTATTACATTTACATTTCTGGCATTTGGCATGTAGACTGTATAAATACTCCCTGTTCATCTCAGTAAAATTAGAAGAGTTTTGCTATTCAATCACTGTCTCTCTGTGGCTCTTTGGCCAAAAGCTTCCCTGATATCAGTAGAGGCAGCTACAGCAACGCGACTCAGGCTTCTTCTCCGAGTGAACCCGAAAATTCTAACAGCTTTCTGGGAGCTTAGTCTGTGATAAAATCGGGTGGAGCATCAGGTAAGAGAAGTCGTCTTTGTATCTTCCTCCAGGCGGTTATATTCTGTGTTATCTCAGTTAGGATTACACAGATTTCAGAATCTTAACATGCAGTGTTTCTCTCAGGGTAATTCTTTTTAAAGATTATTGGCACATGAATTGTGTAAGGAATAACTGAAAGGGCTGATTATTTGTTATTCGGTTTTCCGTTCATTTCCCAGTAGTACCATGAAGTGCATGGAGGCTGCCCTGGCTACTCTGCATCTCCAGGGCATCTGTGTATTCAATTAAATAGAAAACTTGGCCAGTTGGGAAACCATGTCATCATGATGATGTGCTTGCGACTCAGACTGAAGCACATATATTGCAAGCAACACATTACAACTCAGTCCAGGCAATACATACAAAATGTGACTGATATGGGGTTTGTCATCATCAAAATGATGGGGGGGCACTAACAAGGAGGCGAAAGACTGCACCTGACCTACGTTACACTTTCTACAATCGTGACCTGCGATATTCATTTCATTTCAACAATAAAGTACCATCTAATAATGGTAAATAATTGCAAAAATATTTTCTTTGATGCAGTATCTCCTGTGTCGGTAAAGTAGCTACACAAAATGGCGTCTCGACTCTCTCACTAATCGAGGACACCGCGCAGGGTCTAAAGCTCGGGAAGCGTGGATTTAGATGTAAATACGAGCTGCAAAGCTGAAAATAATATAAAACAATATAAAGGTCGTAATCTCTACTTTCAGAATATATAACCGTTTTGGCTGTAGCAAATATTTTGGGCTGACTTTGGGAACTAATTTCTCAGAGTAGGGTGGTGATGTGTAAATAAAGTTTGCACCGATAGAAACTGTATCCATCCGCGCATACACAGGATGCTGTACAATAAACACATGGCACTGGTCATTACACGGTCAGACGGTCAACTTAACAAAGAGCAGTGTTTTATATTTATATCAGATTAAAGGGAATTTTATTGGCTTTCTAACCAATGTATTTACATTCAATTTGAACCACAAACAATAATTTAATAGCAATTTTGGGACACTTGGTACAGGAAATGATGGATTTTCCCCCTGGTTACTGCTGACCAATCAGCACTCAGGGTGGTTGCCCGGTGATTTTTTTTATTTTACTGTATCACGTGACCGCACTTGTTTCCTCGCTTGGACGGCTCTCGCTGGTGACGTCATAGCGCAGAATTCGAACAGATCTGAAAACGTAAAAAAGTAGGCGGAGCTTTCAGAAATCTACTGGACGCTGTGAGAGTAAGGTGTTTATTAAAGTTACTTTGAACAGTGAAGAGATAATGAACTTTTTTGGAGCATTTAGTGGTCTTCCACTGCGCCCTCTGCTGTTAGCGGCCGGAGCTGCAGCCGCGACAGCCAGCATTTACACTTATGTTAAACGGAGCGAAGATACGACAGCGGAGCCCGAGGACACGACCGAAGGTACAACTATTTCTCAGTCCTGGTGTAACCATGCAGTGCTAAGTTTACTTCTCTCCTTTAGAAAAACATGAATTCAGTAGATTTGTTCAGTTCTTCATAAGTTAATAGCCCTTATCCAGATGGTGTCCGTCACTCTCTCTTTCTGTCCAGCTACATGGAGGATTTTAGCTTCATGAATGTAGAATAAAATCTGTCAGTGTGTCCTTCAGCCTTAACCCACAGTAGACATGTAGATAGTGAAGATCAGTAAAGTGTTTTTATTCTGGAGACCCGTGAAAAAGTGGGAATAGTTGTGCTGTAGAGCTTCACCCGGATCAGAAGTGATGAAAATATCGCTTGTGTGGAGTTCAACACTTCAATAATAGAGGATGATGTGTGATGATCTACTGTTTTATTTTTTATTTTAGGTCCTGACACAGAGGTTGTTAAAGACCAGATGATGGTAAGTTTGTTCTGCTCCTAACTTTAACCCTATAGTGTACATTTCCAGTCTCTTACTAACAGCAGAACTGCAGGCTCATATTTACACCATTCACACTCCAATGTTTCTTTACACTAATCACACATTCTACATTTAGTCTCCTCTTTACAGAAGTTTTATGAATATTTTCTTAATATGAAGCTGTAATTTGTCCTAGCATCCATTTGAAAGAGTTATTTTTGTGATTCAGAAACTGTTGGTGTCCAAGATTCAGCTGCAGGACAGAGTGAAGGAGCTGGAGGAACTGCTCTGTGAGGCACACAGAGACTGTGACCTGAAAAGCAAGGTAGGTGAGATAAGGCTCTGATTCAGAATAATGGGAGTACCATACCTAGGGAAATATTCAGAATAGGAAATACCTGCTCTCTGGAGTTTGAAGCCCACCTGCACTTGGAGCCAGAGGGGAGAGAGCAGTGACGGCTGGTCATGATATTAGATGGGAGATGAAACTCTCAGCTCTGTCACAGGCTCAGCAATGAAACCATTATGGTTCATTGTCTTATATCATGATCTCTAACATTATACAGATATAAAGACACACACAGAAGTGGCCCATTGCAGATGTGAACATTAAGCACTGTGTGAACCTCTTTTGCTCCATGTGTGTGTTTTAGGAGAAAGAGCAAGAGCGAGAGGCTCACAGCATCCTCCTGGCTGAGAAAGAGGAGATGATAAAGACTCTGACACACAAGGCGGAGTTCCTGAGGGTAAACATTTCTCCTCAGTAATACATGGCTGCTTTTGTTAACTCTCTCTATCCCTCTCTCTTACTGTGTGTGTCTGTGTGTGTGTGTGTGTGTGATTTTGGGGACATTTTGTCCTCCCCCAGTACATTTTACACTTATGTATTTTATCCTTATGAGTTATGAGTGTCTTTTGTGTGTAGAAAAGTGTCTGAATGTGTGTAGAAGTAAATAAAGTCTATAAACCTTCATCTTTTTACTTTCAAGTCTGAACTGACGAACCAGGTGGAGACACTGCAGGTCTCAATGAAGGACATGAACAACCTGATCTTGGAGACTAACCAGGAGATGGAAGATCTGATTAAAGTAAGTGAGAGAAAACCTTGTAGTAATCAGCTCCTTTCAAAATATTATGAGGACCTTATTTATGTTTAAGTGTTAAGCAGAACTTTAGTCTCTGTTGTCCATGTGTGTGTTTTAGGAGCGTGAGCAAATGCAGAATGATTTCAGCATCCTCCAGACTGAGAATAATGAGATGAAGAAGACCATCACTCAGATGGAGGAGGAGAAAGATGAGATGAAGAAGACCATGACTCAGATGGAGGAGGAGAAAGATGAGATGAAGAAGACCATGACTCAGATGGAGGAGGAGAACACTGAGATGAAGAAGACTCTGATTGACCAGGAGAAGTTACTGAAGGTAAACATTTCTTCTCACTAAACTCTGACTGCTGTACCTGCTTGTTTCCTCATACACTGAACAAAATTATAAACGCAACACTTTTGTTTTTGCTCCATTTTTCATGAGCTGAACTCAAAGATCTAAGACTTTTTCTATGTACACAAAAGGCCTATTTCTCTCAAATATTGTTCACAAATCTGTCTAAATCTGTGTTAGTGAGCACTTCTCCTTTGCCGAGATAATTGATTCACCTCACGGGGGGAAACTAGTCAGTATCTGGTGTGACCACCATTCCCTCACGCAGTGCAACACATCTCCTTCACATAGAGTTGATCAGGTTGTTGATTGTGGCCTGTGGAATGTTGGTCCACTTCTCTTCAATGGCTGTGTGAAGTTGCTGGATATTGGCAGGAACTGGAACACGCTGTCGTATACGCCGATCCAGAGCATCCCAAACATGCTCAATGGGTGACATGTCCGGTGAGTACGCTGGCCATGCAAGAACTGGGATGTTTTCAGGAATTGTGTTCAGATCCTTGCAACATGGGGCCGTGCATTATCATGCTGCAACATGAGGTGATGGTCGTGGATGAATGGCACAACAATGGGCCTCAGGATCTCGTCACGGTATCTCTGTGCATTCAAAATGCCATCAATAAAATGCACCTGTGTTCGTTGTCCATAACATACGCCTGCCCATACCATAACCCCACCTCCACCATGGGCCACTCCATCCACAACGTTGACATCAGCAAACCGCTCACCCACACGACACCATACACGCTGTCTGCCATCTGCCCTGTACAGTGAAAACCGGGATTCATCCGTGAAGAGAACACCTCTCCAAAGTGCCAGACGCCACCGAATGTGAACATTTGCCCACTCAAGTCGGTTACGACGACAAACTGCAGTCAGGTCGAGACCCTGATGAGGACGACGAGCATGCAGATGAGCTTCCCTGAGACGGTTTCTGACAGTTTGTGCAGAAATTCTTTGGTTATGCAAACCGATTGTTGCAGCAGCTGTCCGGGTGGCTGGTCTCAGACCATCTTGGAGGTGAAGATGCTGGATGTGGAGGTCCTGGGCTGGTGTGGTTACACGTGGTCTTCAATTCACGGGCAGCAGCTCTGGTGGACATTCCTGCAGTCATCATGCCAACTGCACGCTCCCTCAAAACTTGCGACATCTGTGGCATTGTGCTGTGTGATAAAACTGCACATTTTAGAGTGACCTTTTATTGCGGTCAGCCTAAGGCACACCTGTGCAATAATCATGCTGTCTAATCAGCATCTTGATATGCCACACCTGTGAGGTGGATGAATTATTTCAGCAAAGGAGAAGTGCTCACTAACACAGATTTAGACAGATTTATGAACAATATTTGAGAGAAATAGGCCTTTTGTGTACATAGAAAAAGTCTTAGATCTTTGAGTTCAGCTCATGAAAAATGGAGCAAAAACAAAAGTGTTGGGTTTATAATTTTGTTCAGTGTATTTTGAGAACATTTTGTCTTTTCCCAACAATATATTTAGACTACTCATGATGTCATACTAATGAGTCAGTATTTAAAAGTGTCTGAATGTGTGTGTAGAAGTGAATAAATTCACTAAGCCTTAATTGTTATTCTTTCAGGTCACCATGGCTGAAGCAGTGAAGACCATGACTCAGATGGAGGAGGAGAACAATGAGATGATGAAGACCATCACTCAGCTGGAGGAGGAGAAAGATGAGATGAAGAAGACCATCACTCAGCTGGAGGAGGAGAAAGATGAGATGAAGAAGACCATCACTCAGCTGGAGGAGGAGAAAGATGAGATGAAGAAGACCATCACTCAGATGGAGGAGGAGAAAGATGAGATGAAGAAGACCATCACTCAGATGGAGGAGGAGAAAGATGAGATGAAGAAGACCATCACTCAGATGGAGGAGGAGAAAGATGAGATGAAGAAGACCATCACTCAGATGGAGGAGGAGAAAGATGAGATGAAGAAGACCATCACTCAGCTGGAGGAGGAGAAAGATGAGATGAAGAAGACTGTGAGTTACAAGGAGGAGTTACTGAAGGTAAACATTTCTCCTCATGAGTCTGCTGGTGTGTGTGTGTGTGTGTGTGTGTTTGTGTGTGTTTGTGTGGGTGTGTTTGTGTTTGTGTGGGTGTGTGTGTGTGTTTGTGTGTGGGTGTGTGTGTGTTTGTGTGGGTGTGTTTGTGTGGGTGTGTGTTTGTGTGTGTGTGTGTGTGTTTGTGTGTGTTTGTGTGGGTGTGTGTGTGTGGGTGGGTGTGTGTGTGTGTGTGTGTGTGTGTGTGTGTGTGTGTGTGTGGGTGGTTACATTTTGTCCTCCACAATACATTTCTGAACATTCTCATGAATCAGTATTTAAAAGTGTCTGAATGTGTGTGTAGAAGTGAATAAAGTCACTAAGCCTTAATTCTTCTTCTTTCAGGTCACAATGGATGAAGCAGTGAAGAACATCACGGGGCTGGATAAGGAGAAATATGAGATGAAGAAGACCATCACTCAGCTGGAGAAGGAGAAGTCTGACCTGACAGACCAATTAAAGACATTGAGAGAGACAGTGGAGGGACTGGGGAACCAGCTCCTCGAATCTAACAGAGAGTGTGATGAGTTAATGAGCGTAAGTGAGAAAATAAAACCTTGCATTAATCAGATCCTTTATCAATACCAAGAGGACTTTAATTCTGTTTAAGGGTTAAGAGCTCGAATTTACGCCTCTTGTGCTCCATGTGTGTGTTTTAGGAGCGAGAGACTCACAACATCCTCCAAGCAGAGAAAGATGAGATGAAGAAGACCATCACTCAGATGGAGGAGGAGAAAGATGAGATGAAGATGACTCTGAGTCAGAAGGAGGAGATGGTGAAGGTAAACGTTTCTTCTGAATCTGCTACTCTGAACATGAGTAATGAATCAGTATTTAAAAGTGTCTGAATGTGTGTGGAGAAGTGAATAAAGTCACTAAGCTTTAATCGTTGTTCTTTCAGGTCACCATGGCTGAAGCAGAGGAGAACTGGCACAAGGATGTGGAGACCATCCTTCAGCTGGAGAAGGAGAAGTCTGACCTGACTGACCAGTTAAAAACACTGAGAGAGACAGTGGAGGAACTGAGGAACCAGCTCACTGAGACACATGTGCAGTGTGATGAGCTCACGGATGTAAGTGACTAAAACCTTGCACTAAGCAGCTCCATTAGTGACAGTATGAGGACTTTAATTGTGTTTAAGGGTTAAGAGCTCGAATTTACGCCTCTTGTGCTCCATGTGTGTGTTTTAGGAGTGTGAGAGAGAGCGAGAGGCTCACAACATCCTCCAGTCCAAATATGATGAGATGATTAAGACTCAGGAGATACTGAAGGTAAACATTTCTTCTCATGAAACACTGTGTGTGTGTGTGTTTGTGTGTGTGTTTGTGTTTGTTTTGTGTGTGTGTGTGTGTGTGTGTGTGTGTGTGTGTGTGTGTGTACTGGTTTCCTCATGTTTTAAAGACATCTTTTTTCTCTCAGTAGATTTGAGACTATTCATGAGTAATGAGTCCGTATTTAAAAGTGTCTGAATGTGTGTGTAAAAGTCACTAAGCCTTAATCGTTGTTCCTTCAGGACGCTCTGGTTGAAGTTAGGGCTAAATACCAGAAATATAAGGAGCCCATCACTGCTCTGGAGAAGGCATTTCGTCTCCTGAAACTGTGACTGCTGTTGTGAGCTCTTGGCTTGTCTGTTGTACTAAATCTACAGTGAGGGAAAAACTGATTTGATCCCCTGCTGATTTTGTACGTTTGCCCACTGACAGAAATGATCAGTCTGTAATTTTAATGGTAGGTTTATCTGAACAGTGAGAGACAGAATAACAACAAAAACATCCAGAAAAACACATTTCAGAAAAGTTCTACATTGATTTGCATTTTATTGAGTGAAATAAGTATTTGACCCCTTTGCAAAACATGACTTAGTACTTGGTGGCAAACCCTTGTTGGCAATCACAGACGTCAGACATTTCTTGTAGTTGGCCACCAGGTTTGCACACATCTCACATCTCAAGGAATTTGGGCCCACTCCTCTTTGCAGATCCTCTCCAAGTCATTAAGGTTTTGTGGCTGACCCTTCAGCTCCCTCCACAGATTTTCTATGGGATTAAGGTCTGGAGACTGGCTAGGCCACTACAGGACCTTAATGTGCTTCTTTTTGAACCACTCCTTTGTTGCCTTGGCCGTGTGTTTTGGGTCATTGTCAGGCTGGAATATCCATCCACGACGCATTTTCAATGCCCTGGCTGAGGGAAGGAGGTTCTCACACAAGATTTGACGGTACATGGCCCCGTCCATCTTCCCGTTGATGAGGTGTGGTTGTCCTGTCCCCTTAGCAGAAAAACACCCCCAAAGCATAATGTTTCCACCTCCATGTTTGACGGTGGGGATGGTCTTCTTGGAGTCATAGGCAGCATTCCTCCTCCTCCAAACACGGCGAGTTGAGTTGATGCCAAAGAGCTGGATTTTGGTCTCATTGGACCACAACACTTTCACCAGTTCTCCTCTGAATCATTCAGATGTTCACTGGCAAACTTCAGATGGTCCTGTACATGTGCTTTCTTTATCAGGGGGACCTTGCGGGCGCTACTGGATTTCAGTCTTTCACGGTGTAGTGTGTTACCAATTGTTTTCTTGGTGACTGTGGTCCCAGCTGCCTTGAGATCACTGACAAAATCCTCCAGTGTAATTCTGGGCTGATTCCTCGCCGTTCTCATGATCATTGAAACTCCATGAGGTGAGATCTTGCATGGAGCCCCAGACCGAGGAAGATCGACAGTCCTTTTGTGTTTCTTCCTTTTGGGAATAATCGCACCAACTGTTGTCACCTTCTCACCAAGCTGCTTGGCGATGGTCTTGTAGCTCATTCCAGCCTTGTGTAGGTCTACAATCTTGTCCCTGACATCCATGGACAGCTCTTTGGTCTTGGCCATGATGGAGAGTTTGGAATCTGATTGATTGCTTCCTTCTGTGGACAGGTGTCTTTCATACAGTTAAGGAGCTGAGATTAAGAGCACTCCCCGAGAGTGCTCCTACTGTAATCTCAGCTCCTTACCTGTATAAAAGACACCTGGGAGACAGAAATCTTTCTGATTGATAGGGGATCAAATACTTTTTCACTCAATAAAATGTAAATCAATGTAGAACTTTTCTGAAATGTGTTTTTCTGGATTTTTTTGTTGTTATTCTGTCTCTCACTGTTCAGATAAACCTACCATTAAAATTACAGACTGATCATTTCTTTGTCAGTGGGCAAATGTACAAAATCATCAGGGGATCAAATCATTTTTTCCCTCACTGTACGTGATTTGGAATAGCACACAGACCCCAGTGACACTCCCACTGTAAATAAGAAAGAAGAAAAATAAAGAATGAATACTGTGACTGTACTCTCTCAAGACTCCTGCTTTGGAGCACACACTTGTTTGAGTCACTGAGATCCTCACCAGCCCATACAGGATGTCCAACTGAACTTGCATGGATTTGTATAAAGGCCACATTATTACTGACAGAAGAGTAAGAAAATCACATGCTTTAGAGATACATCAACCCTGCATACAGTGGAGGGACAACTCCAGGCTTCCTGCCTACATCCATTTCACCTACTCTGGTGAATCAGTTAACCTCAGAGTTTTTCTATACCCAGTGTGCACTTTCCTGTAGTGTGACATACAGATAGCACTTGACCTCAGTTTCATAAAGGACGTGGACACACATAGAACTATACTATACTACAAGGTGCATACTTTAGAAACTAAACATGCAACATAAGTGCACAGAATGACAAGACAAGACAGTGCAGACTAACAAGACATATAACACCAACTCTTGTGCAAAAAACTGTGCTAACAATGGGTGCCAAGACAGATAGAAACAGATTTAGGACAGTGAATATAGCAGCAGAAATAACAGAAATAATTTAGTTATAAAGTGACCTGTGTATTTTAACAATCAAAACAGTTATAAATATTTAAAGTGAAGTGTACATGTAAACAAGACAAAGTTTGTGCGTATATGTGTGTGTGTGTCCAGCTCAGTTCAGTTCTTTTTTGAGAACAGTTCTCAGGTGTGTGTGTGTGTGTGTGTCCGTGTCCAGCTCAGTTCATTTCTCTGTTGAAATACATGATTGCCTGAGGGAAGAAGCTGTTCAACAGTCTGGTTATGAGGGCACAAATGCTCCGGAGTGTGTGTGAGGGGTGTGTGGGGTGTGTAAGAGTGTGTGTGAGGGGTGTGTGGGGTGTGTAAGAGTGTGTGTGAGGGGTGTGTGGGGTGTGTAAGAGTGTGTGTGAGGGGTGTGTGGGGTGTGTAAGAGTGTGTGTGAGGGGTGTGTGGGGTGTGTAAGAGTGTGTGTGAGGGGTGTGTGGGGTCATCCACAATGCTGTTAGCTTTGCAGATGCAGTTTGTAGTGTAAATGTCTGTGATAGAGGGGAGAGAGACTCCGATGATCTTCTCAGCTGTCCTCACTATCCCCTGAAGGGTCTTGCGATCCGAGACGGTGCAATTCCCAAACCAGGCAGTGATGCAGCTGCTCCCCAGACAGCAAAATAGGTCTGACCCAGATCTGGCCCACACAATGCACTTACACTCGGCCCACATGGCACAAAGAATGACAGCCCTTTGGTGGCCCATGTCTGGTTTGCCAGAGGTGGACCAGACATGGGCTAACCAAACCATAAACGGGCCACATCTGGCATGCCATCATATAAACAGTGCCATCACTGCCAGACCTGGTCCGAATCTGGTTGACATACCACTTGCCATGCCAGAACTCAGCCAGCAGTGCCGGCTTAATGCCAGATTTGGACCAGACCCGTCTGCTATGTGGGTAAGGATGCTCTTAAAGGTCCCTCTGTAGAAGGTGGTCAGGATGGGAGGTGGAAGATGAGCCTTCCTCAGCCTTTGCAGGAAGTAGAGACGCTGCTGGGCTTTCTTGGTGATGGAGCTGGTGTTGAGTGACTAGGTGAGGTCCACCGCCTCGTGAACACTCCAAGAATGCTCTCCAAAGAGAATCCGTCAATGTTCAGTGGAGAATGGTCACTCTGTGTTCTCCTGAAGTCAACAACCATCATTTCATTTTCTCCACGTTCAGAGACAGGTTGTTGACTTTACACCAGGCTGTTAGATGTTGCACCTCCTCTCTATATGCTGACTCGTCGTTCTTGCTGATGAGACCCACCACGGTCGTGTCATCGGAGAACTTGATGATGTGGTTGGAGCTGTGCATTGCTGCACAGTCGTGAGTCAGCAGAGTGACCAGCAATGGACTGAGCACACAGCCCTGAGGAGCTCCAGTGCTCAGTGTGGTGGTGCTGGAGATGCTGTTCCCGATCCAGACTGACTGAGGTCTCCCAGTCAGGAAATCCAGGATCCAGTTGCAGAGAGAGGTGTTGATGCCCAGCAGACTCAGCTTCTCAATCAGGTGCTGAGGAATGATCGTATTGAATGCTGAACTGAAGTCAATAAACAGCATTTGTAGGTAAGTGTCTTTATTGTCCAGGTGTGTGAGGGTCAGATGGAGGGTTGTGCTGATGGCATCGTCTGTGGAGCGATTTGGACGATACGCAAACTACTTGGGGTCTAGTGATGGTGGCAGCAGGTTCTTGATGTGCCTCATGAAGCCTGATGTGCCTGATGAGCCTCTCGAAGCACTTCATGATGATGGGTGTGAGTGCAACGGGACGGTAGTCATTGAGACAGGACACTGGAGACTTCTGCGGCACGGGGATGATGGTGGTGGACTTTAGGCACGTTGGGACGACGGCGCTGCTCAGGGAGATGTTGAAGATGTCTGTGAAGACATCCGCTAGCTGTTCTGAACATTCCCTCAGCACTCTGCCAGGAATGTTGTCTGGTCCAGCAGCTTTCCGTGGGTTAACTCTGCATAGAGTTTTCCTCACGTCAGCCATGGTGAGACAGAGCACCTCATCCTCTGAAGAAGGGATGGTCTTCCTCGCTGTCACGTCATTTCGTGCCTCAACCCGAGCCTAGAAACTGTTCAGCGCATCTGGAAGGGAGGCGTCACTGTCACAGGCAGGTGGAGCTGGCCTGTAGTTGGCCATCATCAACATAAAATGAGAAAAACATTAACACTCTGAGATTGTTATATATTAAAGCATATTGATTAATGCCATTATCAATTACAAGCAAAAGAAAAAAGTTATCATTAATGTATAATCATTTCTTGTTGAGAATTTTTTCTTCTGTTAAAAAAATGCGTGTCTTTTTCGTACAGTCAAGCACTGATTTTATTACTGACATGAACATTACATTTCATGGTGCTGAAAATCTGGCCTCATTCTGTTTACAGCTTTATCTTTTATAACCTCCTTTATTTCATTATACTCCGATGCAGACATGTCCAAATATCTCTCCTCTTTCACCCACTCCTGCAGGCGAGGTCTTTGGTTTTGGTCGATCAGATTCTTCCAGATAGTCCAGAATTCTTGAAGTTATGTAGGATTCCTGTCATAAATATGAGAAAAATACTAAATCATTAAATGTCCCCAATGTTCTCATACCGTTAGCATTTTGTATTTTTGTATTTGCTAAATATAAACTAAGAAACTCCTCTTTGTTCCTTTAAATAAAAATGAACAAATAGACATTTTTGCAAAGAAACTGTAAAAAATCTGCACCTAAAATAAAGGTGGGCTTAAAATGTCAATAGCAGAAACACTAAGCTAGCAGGTTTAGGTAAGAAAACCTAGAGGTACCTAGAGTGTGTATATATATATATATATATATATATATATATATATATATATATATATATATATATATATATATATATATATATATATATATATATAAATATATATATATATATATATATAAAACACACAGTGTTGGGAAGGTTACTTTGGAAATGTAATCGGTTCCAGATTACAGGTTCCTCTGTTTACAATCTAATAAGTCGTGTAACTTTTCAATGACTTTATAAAAGTAAAGTAACTGATTACATTTGATTAATTTTTGATTACTTTTAAGTTTCTAATGGATATTTTCAACTAAATCATTTCCAAACATTTATCCCAGGCAGGGTTAACCTTACAGTAGAACTCAACTCTGTTTACTGTTAGAATTTTAAATCTTTCATCACTTGAATTAAGATTATATTCATTTCATTTTAAGCCCAGCCACAAAACCAGACTTCAGAACAAAAACGGTTTAATACTGTTTTAGGAATCTAATCTTTGCATAGCTATGACAGGACACACTGGCAAGTAACAATGCCTTGGAAAAAAAAAAAAATCTGTAAAGAGTCATCATAATGTACACTACAGCGCTAAAATAACTGAGTTATATTAGATCTGATACCAACACATTTACAAGGAGGAAAAGTGTGAGATATATATTTACTGTCAAAGGTTCAGAAATAGAAGTGTGTCTGGTAAAGGGAGCTAGCAGCAGGGACGATTTTAGGATTTTCATTTAAGAGGGGCTCCGCCCCCAATGAGGGTATAATAGTAAAAGTAATTAATAAAATAATTAATAAAATAAAATAAAGGTGTGACTAACAGGGTAGGATGGTAAACTTAATGCAGCATTCCACTGTATTGCACAGATGTGTTTAACATTTGAGTACTGAACAAGACAAATACAAGTCTTCCTGATCACAAACACACACACACACATACACTCTCACACACACACACATACACACACATACACACACACACACACACTCTCTCACACACACACACACACTCACACACACACACACACACACACACTTCTGATCCTTGCTCTGTGACGCCGCGGTCTGCGGATTGAAGAACGCACTGAAAGACGGGGAGGAGCCGAAGAGCCACCGTGTTCATATGAAATGTAAAGTGGACTGAGGAGGTCACTTATTCGTGTACAGTTTATGGACAATCGTAGAATTTTAGTGGGGCTTTAAAATGGCCTAGCGACGCCCATGACTAGCAGACTAGCTAATTTGTTGTGAATGTTATGAATACAGGTCTTGAGTACTCTATGGGCTCGATGAATGCGCAGGCGCGTTTTAGTGGATTTTTTTCCACAGAGCAGCTTCAGTAAATCAACTGACCACTCCGTCACTTTTTATTATACAGAAACGAGTAATATATCATTCCAAACTAAAGGGTCTGTTTTTTATTTCTGTACACTCACAATAATGACAAAATTATACATTTTAAATATATTATAAAATAAAGAAAGGCTAGGTTCCATACCTGCAGATGCTTCCTCAGGTTCAACATTGAAGCCTTTGATTTTGCACTGAACTAATTTCCCCCTGAACTGTTATATTTGCCCCTTACTGGATTTCAGGATGAAATTATTTTTAAATTTCCAGGACTGAAATGCATTTTTATCACTCGCCATGGTGGTCACTCTCAGACAGTGTATTAGCCTAAAGCTTTCCGCAGCAATGTGGATTAACGTGATTGGCAGACGCTCCGCAAAATTCAAACCAGAGAACCAATCAGAATCATCAGAATAGCACCGCTTTAACAAACTCGAACAACAAATTAATATTTATTCAACATATACTAGTTTTTTAAATAAAATATTCAGATGTAACTCTATTTGTAATCTTTATCATTTTCATAAGTAACTGTAATTTAATTACATATTTTTCTAAGTAACTGTAACGAGTTACTGTTACATTTATTTTGTAATTAAGTTACGTAACGCCGTTACATGTAACTAGTTACTCCCCAACACTGTATATATATATATATTTTTTTTTTTTTAAAAAAAAGGTACAATTAGAAATGTGTTATATTTCCAAGCTGTTGGCTATTATATATTTATTTGTTTACATTTTCAAGTATAAAGGTTGAGTAGGTTAAGTAAATTCAAATACCTTTCATATTCTGCAACTTTTCCCAATTTGTAGGCATTAATTATGTCTTCTTGAGTCTTGTCATTGATATACTTTTCAAACTTCTCCTGATCTCCTTCCCTTAGTCCAGCTTCGATTTTAAATTTATTGGAGCTGTTTGTGAGGTTAAACATGTTCTGGATCTTCACAGGACCAAGATACTTGTTTGGTTTGGCAAGAATCTGTAACAACAAAAGCATACACTGTATTGCCAAAAGTTTTGGGACACCCCTGCAAATCATTAAATTCAGGTATTGAATTTCTTAATGCTTCAACTTCATACCAAGACATTTCCTTCCACCAGCAATGACCTCATCAACTGCTTGGAGAACATGGACTCACCATGTTCTGTTACCCACCTCCTTGGACATTAACACACAAATGCACAAAAACTCTTCGTTGTGTTCATACGCGTCACATTAACGCACACAACTCAGACAGCCATCCTGCACCTCTATCCTACCTTCTTCCTCAAATGAATTTCAATACAGTTAATACAAGTAATGAACAGTTAATGTTTCTGATTCTGATTGGTGGGAATTAATGTAGGTAGGTTTGGGCTTCTGCTAAACTAGCTACTACTGCTGGTGAGATTCACCCACTAAACTTGAATGAGCATAGAGATATTAGGAACATCCCGCTCCTGCAGTACACACTGAAATGAAACAACGTTCCTCCAAGACACAGGGTTAGCACCAGATCAGCACCTACCAATTTACAGTTCTGTAGTTGAGTAAATAAGTGCAACTTTTTATGCTAGGATTGTAAACATAAACAGTTAACAGCAGATTTATTGCAGCAGCATTAAAAAATAATCTGCAAAATTTGCAGTGGTATTGACATGGGACACCGGTTTCAGACTAGATGTGTGAGTAGACCAGAGCCAGCATGCAATCTTTGTGCTTTCACACCAACGGCAATTGTATCGTGCAACAGAAACGTGGCTTATACAAGAGTTGCATTACTTTAATTGGATTTTAAATGCAAACTGTGTTGGTTAAAGTGTATAGGAGGAAAATCTTTTCAACAGACTTACTTTATATATTGATGTAGTTTATATTACTTTCCTTTGGTTTAACCAGCCAGGGTGTGTGTGTGTGTATGTGTGTGCACCAGTGCATCAGGCAGAGACCAAAAAAAGACTATATAACAGACAGTACAATAATCCTTAGCACCAGCAAATGGGATGATGCAGAGCAGACAAAAAAGAACATTATGAACAGTCCGATAATCTGAAACAGGCAAACAGGGCAATGCAGAGCAGACAGAAAACAGAGTCATAACTAGTCCAAAGATCCAAATACCGGTAACAGAGCAATATAGGGTAGGCAGGAACAACAGCAGGGAACAGGCAGGGTCAAACTAGGCAGAGCAGGAACAAGAACAAAGGCAAGATGACTAAACAGAGCATGAGGCAAGTTGAGAAGACCGTCTTTTTGAGGATGGCATGCTTAAATAGTGCAGGAAAGCATAAAATGGCTAATACCCTGGAAGTGATACTTCCAAAATAGCCACCGACCCGGAATTGAAAGTTGCGTACAAGTGTAAGAATGCTCACTGACATCCACAGGGTGGACTCATGACGACCCTCCAGGCTGGTCAGAGTGCTCCCTATAGAATTGCGTGATGAGGTCGGGATCGAGAATGTGGTGGGCTCGGACCCATGAGCACTCCTCTGTGCCGTAGCCCTCCCAATGAACAAGGTACTATAGGCCTCTCCCCTGACGTCTGGAGTGAAGGAGTCTGCGGACTGTGTAGGCAGGGCCTGCCTTTATAAAACAAGCGTATGGAGGGGGCCTGGAGGCAGGAACCAAAGAGCAGGCTTGGACAGGCTTGAGTCTTGAGTGCAGGGCCGTGTTGATAATGCCTTTCATTCAAAAAGTCTTTGCCACTAGTGATTTGAAAGAATGACCTCCTGATGTCTTGTGGTAGCTCAAGTGATTCTAAAACCATTTACAAGAAGAGCCATTTGACCCCTGCTAAGCACAACAAACAACAAAAATCAGTTTAGCCAGAAAATAGCATTACATTAATGAGTAATTAACAATAAAGGAAAGAAAAGCTATGGAAATGAAACAATTTCATATACTTGAACTTGCCGTGACCTAAGACAAACACACTCATTGGACTCATTGGAACTATTTGGCCACAATCATGATGTTTGGGAAAAAAAGAAAAAGTTCATCCATCTGCAGTGGTCTTCATGGATTATCTTCTCGACCGGAAGGAGACAGAAATGAGATAAGAACCAGAAGTTAGGCTGCCTAACTAAACAAAAGATTAAAGGGCAAACAATCGAGCAGGTTTAACTGCTCATTGCAACAAAGAAACCCACAGAGGACTGCTGTGTTACAATCATCACAGAAACCTTTTACTTTCAAACCATTCAACAATCCTGGACACAGCCATGAAGCGACAGGAACAGACTGTGTTTGTTCTCTGCAAATATACTCACAATAAGATATACAGGATATCATACACAATCAAAAAACAGTGCAACCGAAGCCTGGAGTACATTACAATAAGATGACAAAAAAACTCACTTCTAGTCCTACAGTCTGCTACTGGTGTCATTTGGTGTGATTGTCTTGACCTACAGAATGAATCATCAAAATCCAGCTGCCTGGATCTGAGAAGATCTAAAATTCCTGTTGTCTACAAAAAGACTCCTTTGCCAACATGTGTTTGTCATTCTGCTACCTAAGAAGGGCATAGCACACCCAGGCACTCTAACCATACCTCATCGCATACAACTAAAAATTACAGATTTGTAGAAATTGTAGACAAAGTAATAAAGCAACCCACTAAGACAGTGACCATCAGGAGATAAAAACTATTTATTCTATATGCCATTGCTATTTAATATTTACTTACCTCCTCCCCAACTTTGATGCGGAGTTCTACAGCTTTTTCTTTTATGTCAACATTTGGGTCATTAGCTGTTGCTTGGATGACCGCATGAAACAGACAGTTCTGATTTGTGGATTTCACAATTTCCAGAGAGCCATCAGGGCGAATAATATCAATGTGGCCACTCTGTAGTGTCTTTACCCATAACCCTGTCTGTCAATTTACTCGAAATTCCTCCTGTTCTGTAACACAAAAAAACAATAATGCATACAGGTGCACCATCTAAAAAAATAAGATAGTGTAGTGTAGTGTAGTTTTGCATTCAGTAAAGATCATGCTCACCCTGGAAAAGTCTGAGGTGTTTTTGTCAGCACAAGTTTGAGAGTACCAGCTGCTGGGTCAGTTCCTGGGTAAGTCTCCACTGTGAGAAGTTTCCCTTTATCATCTACTACAGTCAGACAAATTCCTTTTCCTTCTAGCAAGTTGCTCTTTGTAAGGACATGGACTTCTAAAGCTGTTGCTGGCTTTTGTTCATCAGTTATATTATTAGCATAGCATGTGAGTTCATTTAGCTCTTTTTCAGTCAGAGATCTTTTCTTGCATTCAGTGGCAGATTTCAGATCATGATGATGCTTCTGATTGACAAACTTTGAGTTTCATGCCGCCCCAGTAAATTACCAACTACTTTTCCAGTAACAGAGTTTAGTCGCTGAGTGAATGTTTTTGTAAACATGGAGGTGGCAGACCCAGAAAAACTGTCCACCATGGTTTGGGAAAGAACTTCTGAAATTACATCAATGAGTTCACCTTCAAGACGTTCCACATCTTCCAGTTTGTCCCTTCCATCATTGTCATATTTCTCAAATAAAGGTTCCTCACCCAAGGACTTCAAAAATGCTGGAACAAAATTACTGTCAATGGTCTGTTTAGTAGGAATGGATTTGTACATTTCATAAATGGTGGTGGACATGCTTGCAGTAGTCATAAGCATCCTAATACAGGCATGGGGTGCGCAACAAACTCTGCTGATTTGTCCCACACCTGTGAGAGTGTTAATCACCTGATGAATCTGTTTACAGTCTACCATGAGATCATTCATGACAATGTTTGTATTGAAAACCACATGGTCCTTCATTTCCTTCTCTAGGGTTTTGCTAATCTTATAAGAGCCAGATTCCTTCTGCAAGGCGGCCTTTGGAATTCCTGAGCTGATGAAGTCTGTGAGTGTTCAGACAAACTCTTTATTTTGTTGTAATTTTGAACGAAGAGAATCCTTAAAAGTACGTCGAAATCCTTGATGGAATGTGTTTTGAACTTTATCATTGATGCATGTGTTCACAGCAGTGTTTACCCCTTGAATTGCCAGTTCCTGAACAGCATATTTACTTGCATGTTGTAAATTCACTTTACCCATAGTCTTTGTTATGTTCTTTACACTTATTGAGGACACCATTGATTTGGCTGATTTACATGTCGAAACAAACATGTGTTTTCCTCACCTGAAGGCACTAGATGCAACACTTTTTAGGGATTTGGTTCCATTGAGGATATTACTTGCAGCATTTTTCACAGAAGAGAATGATTGTTTGAGAACACGGAATCCCCCACAGGCCAAGGAAATTCCTATACTCATTGCTTTAGATATCGCCCATGATGCCCAATCAAATGTACCATTTATCATACCCATGACTCCAGAGATCATGTCAGACACACCTTCTGAAATCAAGCCAAGACCAAATGAGGACATGGAACCAGCTGACAGACCACATATCAGAACTCCTGCTACAACCTGAATCACACCAAGAAAACAACAAATCAGGGCATCAAATGAGAATTTGGGCTTTTGTTTCACCTCAAACACAACAGCGAGGCCATAATTACGAAAGAGACCGAGTTCACTAGAAGACACAAAATCCTCCTCAGTTGATAAGCTGTAAAGTGTCAGCTCCTCGGTTCTGAAGTCTCCACTGCCAGATCCAAGCATGTCAAGTATTTTTCTGATATTTTCTTTCCATGAGTTAAATATGTTCATCCTTGCCTGCATTTGTGTTTGGAAGTTACAGCTCCCACTGTGGTGTGGTTCAAAATCTGGAGTAACAGACAAAGAACAGAAGCTCAGTGTTCTGGTTGTTTCAGATATGTAAACATCTATGGCTTTCTCTGCCTCCTTGAGTAAGGAACATGCCTCACTTTTGTAGCCCCCTCTGGCCATGTTAATGGTAATGTAGGCCTGATTATACAGTGCAGCAGCTCTGTAGTAGTTGTCTGATTCAGAGACTTTTTTCCAGTAGGTTTCTGCTCCATAGTCACATTTGTTTTTGTTTTGAAGGTGCAAGGCAGTTCTTCCTAAAGCCTGCTGTATGTGGTCATAAAGGTTTTCACTGTGACCTTGTAAAAGTTTATTACTTTTGTCCTGCAAGTGTTGGATGAGGTCTTCTTTCAGTTCTGTAAGGTCTTTGTGTACGTTAATCTGGTCTGTGTGAAGTATTAGCCATATACCCCATGATTCCTTCAAAGCATTCAGTGCTGGATGGTAGTCCATCTTACTGTGAAAGGACGTAAAGTAACAAGGGACATCTTTTACTTTCACTTCAAACAGGTCTGTTTTCTCTCTTGTACTATAATGCCTGTCAAAGTCAGTAAGGAACTGACAAAATGTAGAGAACAGCTCTTCTTTCATCTCAATTTCAACTAGTTTCTGTTTCTCCATGTTTTTTATTCGATTAATTTCATATTCTTCTCTGAGTTCCCTCATGACTTCAATAGAATGGCCTCGGTAGGCCATGGCTAGACGATCATGGTTCAGTATTACCTGGACCATTCCCGGGGTTCCTTTTCGTCCTGTTCGTCCAAAGACTTGTTTCTCGACGCTTCGGTTATTGGGGAAGTACGTGAGTAGCACAAAGAGACCGCCACAGCGATTTACCTCCTCTGTGACCTTAATGTCTGTCCCACGTCCTCCAAGGTTAGTGGTAATAATGATCTGTCCCTTGTTGAACTCCTGGTTCTCAATGTTGTGGCTCTCACTCATCGTGTACATGGTAACTAAATGTTTGGTTTCTGCTGCAATTTCGTTATTGAGTGCATTTGCTGTGTTGACGTCCTCACACACGACTAACACCACCTGTCCTCGTTTAGAGACTCTTGTGACCGTGGCACAAATAGTTTGGATCCATTGTTCCGTACCTCCTCTCACCTGGACTGCAGGCAGCTCAGTAACCTTTTGACGTTGATGAGCTGGTATGACATAGCTGTCTGTTTTGTAATGCCTTGCCAGGAAACCCTTGTCTGCATCTCCCCCTAGTGTTCCAGAAACACCAAATATCCCTTTCCCTCTGAGATATCTTTTGAAGAAATTTGAATTTGACATGTAGTTTGTCGCATTTGATAATGGAGATAATGTTAACTGATGCTTCATCTCCAGAAATTGTTGTAGTCCATCACCCCAACGTTTTCTTTTCTCCAGCATTCCACTGGCCTGAAAGTCCACTGGGATTATTGCATGGTACATGTGTTCATCATCTTCATCAACATCTATTCCCTGAGCACTAAGAGATCTCTCAATCATGTACTCTCTGCCTTTGGTCATCTGAATGGCCTTTAGTGCATTCTCAACAAACAGTGGCAGCTGATTGTCCAGGTATTTCTCCAAGAAAGAAGGGATTACAAGAGATTCTTTATCTTCTTCTGAATTGCATTCTTTAGAGTATTTAATCTTGGATTTTACCTTGCTAATGGTGGCTTTCATGAGCAACTTTTCGGACAAGATCTCACATGCTTTTCCATTCTCGAGTAGCAGCATGTTGATGTTTTGGTCAGTTTTTGTCTTTCGTTCTTCAAATTGAAAGGCTTTTCTAGTTTCTGACTGATAAATATAACAGTTAAATGCCACCTTGTGCTCCATCCCCATCTCGAGAACCTTGAGCAGGTCATATTGTTGTTCTATTCCTGTTTTGGCCATGATGGTCTTTAATGCCTCATTTTCAATGGCTCCATGCTCCTTTTCTCCTTCTTCATTAATAGAGACCTTCAAACTTTCAAAATCTTCCTCTGAGTAAAAGCCTAATTCAATACCTGGCATCAAAATTTCCAGTGGTGAAAACGTATCATTTGTATCTGAACCAATCATTGCTATCAGGGCAGCTGTGTGAAAATTCTGGACTCTTGTTGTCCACATGGTCTCTCCAGTTTCTTCTACCTCAATTGGTCGACATGCAGATATAATGGCCCAGATGCTGGCTAGGACTTGCTCCAAATGCTGGAGGCCACTGGACTCATGGGACAGAAATGTTATTTGAACTCCATTATCTAAAGTCATGTAGTCAACCTCATCCACAAGGACCAACTCAAACTTCCTGTCTCCACGAGATGTTTTCTTCTCAAACTCTTGTTTCAGTGTATCTGCTGCAAATGTTCCAACAGTACTGTACACTACATCTTGTTTGTATGCTTCCTGAGTCAGTTTATCTTGTTCTTCAGATGAGACATCATTTAGCATTGGAGGAACAGCAGATGACGTTATGTCGAACATGTTGTAAAGTTTGCTCCATTCCTCTAAATCACGGCAAGCGAGGACTGGAGAGCTTGTCACAATGTCCACCTTTACACCACGAATGGCATGGATCACAGCAAGCATGGCTAAGATACAAGATTTCCCTTCACCTGTTCCAATTTCAAGGAGACAACCTGTATTGGTTTCTGATTTTGGAAGCAAGAAAACCATCAAGGTTGCAAGTTGAGTTAATCTGGGAAGATATCCTTCAATGACTATTTCCTCTTTACCCCTTTGAATAGTGAGAGCAGAGCACATTTTTACTGCGACTGACATTTGCACTAGTACACTTTTGAGAACTTGTCTGTCTGGATTGGTAAAATCCAGTTCTTTACCCATTTTCTTTACATGCTGGACTTTTTATGGAGATCAGTTCTTTTGTGTTTTGGAAGCTCCATTTCCAGATATAGCAGAACATCCTCTAGTATTGTCAGGACATTCTCAGGATAGTTTGAGTTGCGCATTTCACTAATAATAGTATTAGCATTTTTGTCTCTCTCTGGGTCAGCATAGGGATCAGGTGAATCTAAAGCATGGAGAACAATCTCATACTCCAGCTTGTAGGTCTGTGCAATGTGAAGTATTGCCTGCACGTGATCTTTGTCTTTACCGACAACATAACACATGAAATCTGTTATTTCTGGCAGTTTCCATGTGTTGTTGAACGCAATCCGACACAGAATGTCTTTACTCTGTGTAGAAAGTTGCTTATTAGTATGAAAAGCGCTCTGTAAAAGATTAAATGCAAGTGACGGATGATCGTCTTGAAACAGTTCCAGCACATCCAAGAGGAAATCCCGGTCATGTTTATGTTTGTGGTCATTTTCATCCTCCTCGAAAAATAAATACATTACTGCCTCAAGCACTGTCAGTCTATCTTGTAAAGGCAGAGTCTCATAACCAACTGAAGTGTCGAAAGAAAACACACAGCTGCTGGACAGGTTGTGTTTCTTACAGTACTCCACCATTAACTCATTTTGCAGGGTTTTCATCCTGCCTGCTAATGTCTCCTCTGGGTCTTCCTCAATGATTTGATATTCACACAGGAGGTCTGAGAATTTCTTCTCTATTTCTGGAAACTGTAAAAAAAAAAAAAAAAAAAGAATATATAAAAATAATATTCTGTAACAGTCCTCCACTTTAGACTATCATGTTTAACTTGTAGCATAATCTGAGAATGGTATTTATATTTTCTATTTTTCTATTATGATTTAATTTAAATCTGTTACCTCATCTCTTTCGATTTCAGCGTCCAAAGGCTGCTGCATTATGTGAGTTTGGTGATGGAGCTCATGGCCTCTCAGCCTCTGTTTCTGCTTCAGTGTCGTTGTGGCTTGTAAAAGCTTCTTAGTGGCAAACTCACTTTCCTTTCTAATCTGTTCCTCAATTCGTCATTCACGTTCAAGTCGGGCCTCACGCCGCTGTTCCTCTTCTTTTTTTGAATGAAAATATTCTCTCACATTTTTAAACTGCTCCTCAATTTCTTTGTTTAAGCTGGACCTGTTGCTGCTCCTCTTCTCGTCTCCGCCGCTCCTCTTCTCGTCTCCGCCGCTCCTCTTCTCGTCTCCGCCGCTCCTCTTCTCGTCTCCGCCGCTCCTCTTCTCGTCTCCGCTGCTCCTCTTCTTTTTTTGAATGAAAATATTCTCTCGCATTTTTAAACTGTTCCTTAATTTCTTTGTTTAAGCTGGACCTGTTGCTGCTCCTCTTATTGTCTCCGCTGCTCCTCTTGTTGTCTCCGCTGCTCCTTTTCTCGTCTCCGCCGCTCTTCTTCTCGTCTACGCCGCTCCTCTTCTCGTCTGCGCCGCTGCTCTTCTCATCTGCGCCGCTCCTCTTCTCGTCTACTCTGCTCCTCTTCTTGTCTGCGCCGCTCTTCTTCTCGTCTCCGCTGCTCCTCTTCTCGTCTCCGCTGCTCCTCTTCTCGTCTCCGCTGCTCCTCTTCTCGTCTCCGCTGCTCCTCTTCTCATCTACTCTGCTCCTCTTCTCGTCTCCGCTGCTCCTCTTCTCATCTACTCTGCTCCTCTTCTCGTCTCCGCTGCTCCTCTTCTTGTCTCCGCTGCTCCTCTTCTCGTCTCCGCTGCTCCTCTTCTCGTCTACTCTGCTCCTCTTCTCGTCTCCGCCGCTCCTCTTCTCGTCTACTCTGCTCCTCTTCTTGTCTGCGCCACTCTTCTTCTCGTCTCCGCTGCTCCTCTTCTCGTCTCCGCTGCTCCTCTTCTCGTCTCCGCTGCTCCTCTTCTCGTCTACTCTGCTCCTCTTCTCGTCTCCGCTGCTCCTCTTCTCGTCTACTCTGCTCCTCTTCTTGTCTGCGCCGCTCTTCTTCTTGTCTCCGCTGCTCCTCTTCTCGTCTAAGCTGCTCTTCTGCCTCTCGGGCATCATCTTCAATTTTCCCTGGTAGTAGTGTTAGAAACAGAAACAACAGTTATGACTCCTTGTCCTGATTGTTTAGCAATTAACAATGAAAATCAGCAGGTTCATGTCTGAGTCAGTGGTTAACTCCCCAAAAAGAGTGGGACGCTCCCATCAGATGCTTGTATGTAACTAGCACTACTTACATTCAAGGCTCTAAATGGTTTAGCACCCATGTATCTAGCTATGTTACAATCCATCATGCCAATCCTACGTTACAATCCACCACGCTCTTTAAGATCACAAAATTCTGGACTTCTAGTAGTTCCCAGAATATTACAGTCTACAAAAGGGTGTAGAGCGTTTTTGTATTTAGCTCCTAAACTTTGGAACAGTCTTCCTGACAGTGTTCGGGGCTCAGACACAGTCTCCCAGTTTAAACGTAGACTAAAGACTTATCTCTTTATCCTGGCAAACATCTAACATCCCATAACCTTGTGCTCCAGTACATCTGATTAAATACACATTATCATCTAGTGCTGCTAATATTATGAACAGCAGCTACGCTAATGCTGTTCCATTGTTTCCCTTCTTCTACCCATCCCGAGGCATCTGGAGATTGTTCCAGCTCCAGTAGACAGAGACCAACCCTGTGAGGATCCTGAGACATCCAGAGATGGACCAGCTCCAGCTGGGTTCTGCTTCATGAGGATTTGGGTATACCAAAGCAACACTGCTGACCCTATGTGGACTTCGAGGACAACAACAACCTCTTAATTAATACACACTAACATCCTACATCACACTGTAGACTGTACATAACTGCAGAAAGGACATGTTCATATCACAATGAATCATTTATAATCACACTCTCTGGTGTTTATAATCATTTATAATCACACTCTCCGGTGTTTATAATAATTTATAATCACACTCTCTGGTGTTTATAATCATTTATAATCACACTCTCTGGTGTTTATAATCATTTATAATCACACTCTCCGGTGTTTATAATCATTTATAATCACACTCTCTGGTGTTTATAATCATTTATAATCACACTCTCTGGTGTTTATAATCATTTATAATCACACTCTCCGGTGTTAATAATCATTTATAATCACAGTCTCTGGTGTTTATAATCATTTATAATCACACTCTCCAGTGTTTATAATAATTTATAATCACAGTCTCTGGTGTTTATAATCATTTATAATCACACTCTCCGGTGTTAATAATCATTTATAATCACAGTCTCTGGTGTTTATAATCATTTATAATCACAGTCTCCGGTGTTAATAATCATTTATAATCACACTCTCCGGTGTTAATAATCATTTATAATCACACTCTCTGGTGTTTAGAATAATAATTTATAATCACACTCTCCGGTGTTTATAATCATTTATAATCACACTCTCCGGTGTTTATAATCATTTATAATCACACTCTCCGGTGTTTATAATCATTTATAATCACACTCTCCAGTGTTTATAATCATTTATAATCACACTCTCTGGTGTTTAGAATAATAATTTATAATCACACTCTGGTGTTTATAATCATTTATAATCACACTCTCTGGTGTTTATAATCATTTATAATCACACTCTCTGGTGTTTAGAATAATAATTTATAATCACACTCTCTGGTGTTTAGAATAATAATTTATAATCACACTCTGGTGTTTAGAATAATAATTTATAATCACACTCTCCGGTGTTTATAATCATTTATAATCACACTCTCTGGTGTTTAGAATAATAATTTATAATCACACTCTGGTGTTTATAATCATTTATAATCACACTCTCTGGTGTTTATAATCATTTATAATCACACTCTCTGGTGTTTAGAATAATAATTTATAATCACACTCTGGTGTTTAGAATAATAATTTATAATCACACTCTCTGGTGTTTATAATCATTTATAATCACACTCTCTGGTGTTTATAATCATTTATAATCACACTCTCTGGTGTTTAGAATAATCATTTATAATCACACTCTCCGGTGTTTATAATCATTTATAATCACACTCTCCGGTGTTTATAATCATTTATAATCACACTCTCCGGTGTTTATAATCATTTATAATCACACTCTCTGGTGTTTAGAATAATAATTTATAATCACACTCTCTGGTGTTTATAATCATTTATAATCACACTCTCCGGTGTTTATAATCATTTATAATCACACTCTCCGGTGTTTATAATCATTTATAATCACACTCTCCGGTGTTTATAATCATTTATAATCACACTCTCCGGTGTTTATAATCATTTATAATCACACTCTCTGGTGTTTATAATCATTTATAATCACACTCTCTGGTGTTTATAATCATTTATAATCACACTCTCCGGTGTTTATAATAATTTATAATCACACTCTCTGGTGTTTAGAATAATAATTTATAATCACACTCTGGTGTTTATAATCATTTATAATCACACTCTCCGGTGTTTATAATCATTTATAATCACACTCTCTGGTGTTTAGAATAATAATTTATAATCACACTCTCCGGTGTTTATAATAATTTATAATCACACTCTCTGGTGTTTATAATCATTTATAATCACACTCTCCGGTGTTTATAATCATTTATAATCACACTCTCTGGTGTTTAGAATAATAATTTATAATCACACTCTCTGGTGTTTATAATCATTTATAATCACACTCTCCGGTGTTTATAATCATTTATAATCACACTCTCCGGTGTTTATAATCATTTATAATCACACTCTCCGGTGTTTATAATCATTTATAATCACACTCTCCGGTGTTTATAATCATTTATAATCACACTCTCTGGTGTTTATAATCATTTATAATCACACTCTCCGGTGTTTATAATCATTTATAATCACACTCTCCGGTGTTTATAATAATTTATAATCACACTCTCCGGTGTTTATAATAATTTATAATCACACTCTCTGGTGTTTAGAATAATTTATAATCACACTCTCCGGTGTTTATAATAATTTATAATCACACTCTCCGGTGTTTATAATCATTTATAATCACACTCTCCGGTGTTTATAATCATTTATAATCACACTCTCCGGTGTTTATAATCATTTATAATCACACTCTCCGGTGTTTATAATCATTTATAATCACACTCTCCGGTGTTTATAATCATTTATAATCACACTCTCTGGTGTCACCCAAATGAGGATGGGTTCCTTTTGAGTCTGGTTCCTCTCAAGGTTTCTTCCTCATACCATCTAAGGGAGTTTTTTCTTGCCAGTCACCTCAGACTTGTTCACGAGGGATGATTTTGTCTAACATCTAGAACTTTTTACACTATTTTTTCTTTCTTATGTTCCGTAAAGCTGCTTTAAGACAAAAGCACTATACAAATAAAACTGATTTAAATTGAATTGAATTGAATTGTCCATGTGGGTTATGTGTGAAAGAATAAGGCTGCACATGTAGACAATGGAAATGAAGACTTTTGCAGGGTTGTTGAGCTTACATTTCATAAAAAGATGAGAAGCTTGAGAAGCTAGCTGAGTGTGAAGCAAAGCCACCACTTCTATCAAACAACAGACTACAGCTAAAGTAAGCTGGGCAAATTACAATTCTGTTACGGATTCTGTTAGAGATGCATCAGGAACCTTCTGAGGCAGACCTCAGTCTCTCATTAAAAAACTAAGGAGAACTGCGTTTCTGTGGAAGGAGAGAGAGAGAGAGAGAGAGAGAGAGAGAGAGAGATGAGCAAGTAAGTAAGAAAGTAAAAATAATTGTAGTGTTGTTTTAAGTGACTGTACAAGAAATAATTTAAAAAAATAAATAAATAAAACTAACCAAACCGTGAAAATAACTTTAACATGAAAACTGCACTAACTTACACATGTTTCAGCAGCTGGAATTTTTCCTCCTGGAGAAAATCACTTTCCGTTTATTTCCTGAGGAAATTCACTAATCTGCACTGCGCACCATGAGCATTAATAAAGCCTAATTATCTATTAGGGTCTAATTATTTATTTAATAAATAATTAAATTGACGCTGTTTTAAACATCAGCATGCCGTTAGTTTGATACGCGGTCAGCATGCACCAAACCTCCGCTATGAGGGGTCATGTGGAGGTTATAAACACACAGACAGCACGTGCTAGATGACGTCGTTATTATTATTATTATTATTATTATTATTATTATTATTATTATCGGCTGAAATGATGCGTACCATATTACAGGACAAATCACATACAAACAAATCACCTGTATCATCGCAGGGATACAGGATTTAAAAATAGGTTGGAGTTGGGTGGAGGATAAGATAAGATAAGATAAGATAAGATAAGATAAGATAAGATAAGATAAGTGAAATACAAATGAAAAATAAATGAAATAAAAGTAAACATACAAATGTATTCAAAAGTACAAAATGCATTTCGAAAATATAAATGAAATATAAAATATAAATGAAAAATAAATGAAATATTCTATATATTCAAAATACAAAAAACAGTGCTAGGGAACTAGAACATATTGCAAATGATGTGACATTGTACATGGTATTATTTTAACGTACATTGTAATTATTGTGGAATGGACTCTATGCGCGACCCACTGCCTGTGTATTTCTGCTAAAATCTCTGTGGTACGCAAGCTTCCGGTTTAGCATTCTCCGATATCAAGCTGTAGTAACAGTGTGGTCTTTCTGTCAATTTTTTTTGATTAAATAGCACATTCACCTCACACCTCCAGCATCCTGGGTTCAAGTCTCGTGCCTGGTCACTGTGTGTGTGGAGTTTGCATGTTCTCCCCATGTTTGGTGGGTTTCCTCTGGGTGCTCTGGTTTCCTGCCACAGTCCAAAGACATGCTTCTAGGCTGATTGGAGTCTCTAAATTGCCCGTAGTGTGTGATTGCATGAGTGTGTGTGTGTGTGTGTGTGTGTGTGCCCTGTGATTGGTTGGCACTCCGTCCAGGGTGTATCCTGCCTTGATGCCCGATGACACCTGAGATAGGCTCAGGCTCCCTGTGACCCGAGTATAGATCAGATAAGCGTTACAGACAATGAAATGAAAAAAAAAATATTAACTGTAGTAGCATAACATTTTAGAATATTATATTACAATATAACATTTTATTAATGGATTCAAGAAGCTTTAAGTGCCTTTGGCGTGAAGGTGCAATGTCTATGTATTGCTGTGTCCCATTATGTTTTATTTAAAGGGTCATACAGATCGCATTAATATAATAACATTAGTGAAACTATAAAAGCAGAAGATTTTACAAAGGTTAAGTAAACAGAACACAAATACTATAAGAGTATGTATATAAGACTATAAGAGTATGCACTGTAACAAACAAAACTAGCTACCATTAGCTTGTCAGCTTGAGAATACCTTCAAAGTGAGTGATATAACTCGAAACATATTGAAGCCTTTTGACTTGAAGGAATGACGATAGGTAAAAAACGCCTCTGGCGCAGCACCGGAAGTTGCTTTGAGACGAAACATAGAAGTAGTTGTGCATAGAGTCTGTTTTGATACTGTCAGTGTTTCTTTGGTCAGCTCTGCTCCCTGTTGAAAGTGGAGGAGATATAGAGTTTGATAGAGTTTGAGGGACACTGGACCTAAACAAGTCGTGATAGCCTATAAGACTATACTTTATATATATATTTAATCTGAATGTTCAAATTAGATCCAGAGCATGACTCTGTTATGAGTGGGTCCTATAAGTGAATCTAAGATGGACACAACTTCTTCTTCTTCATCTTCTTCATCTTCTTCTTCCCCTTGTGGTTTTACACCACATAGAGTGACGCCCTGGAGGTAGAAGCCTTGAATCTTGCCATTTATTCTTTGCCTGTGTATAACCTTGCTTTTATTTTGACCTAGTTTTCTTGTTTTGTGCTTTGTCAGATTTGTTTGCCTTTTCTGATTGCTTTCCCAGGATTTGACTTTTTCTGCCTCTGGATTATGATTTGGATTTGTTTGTGATTCAACTTTTCCTATTATTAAATCTACACATGGATCCAACATATGCTGCTTCTAGGGCTTCCTTACATTTATGTTATCTTATCATATCTCATCTCATCTCATCTCATCTCTTAACTGCTGTACCTGGTTGCTAGAATTACCATGTATGGTCTTTGAACACGACTCAGCCCGCTTCCTTTTGTGAACCTTCACATAGAACCAGTCATCTGTCTTGAGCAGGTTCTCAGGCTTCACAGGTTCTTTGTGAGCTCAGTTGGCTTCCATCAGATGTATAGAAGTTTTAAGTAGTTTGACAATGCGGAATATTTTATATTTCGCAAATGCCCTTATATAGAGCTTACATTTTTTATGCAACTGAGTATTAAGGGCCTTGCTCAGGGGCCCAGCAGTAGCAGCTTTGTGGACACATGAACAATCAGTAGTCCACCACCTAAACCACCTAGCTACCACACCCCCACAGAAAGCCTGCTCACACGGATCTGCCCACTGATCCATGCACTGAACTTAATCACATTACTTCTACTTGTCTGAAGGAAGCGTGAGTGGAAAATACATAACCTGGTGTAGTTCCCGTTTGATGGAACTTGACATTGCAACATGGCTGACACCATGGGAATACCAATGTACCAATACCAGTGCCGCCACAAACCGGGAGATGTCTGTCCCTGAGGTTGTGAAAGAGTACAAACGAGTCTGGACCAGAGCATTATTAGCATGCAAGACCCAGGAATGGGGTCCAGGTCTGAGTTATAGAACCTGATAAGGGTGTCTGAAGAGGAAAACCCAGCCACAGCACAAATATCCTGGAGGGGACCGCCCCTAGCTAGGGTGCTGGACAAGGCAATACACCTAGTAGAGTAGAGTTAGCCATAATTACCTAGAGGTGAAGGTGGCAATGTGCTGAAGGCGAGAGACCAGAGAACAGGCATGCGACTCGCAGTAATGGCTGCCAGGTATACCTCAATGTAGAGGATGATAGACCTTCAAAGAGATGCGTCTGCAGGAACACTGCCACTACTAACAAGGCAGTGAACTGGAGCCCTCCCAAATGCTCTTCTGCTACAGTCATGAGCCAAGCACCCTATAAACCTGGGTGGCAGAGGGATCTTGGCCTAGTCCTTTATGGCAGTAAGGATAGAATCCCCCAAGAGGGATACAAACATGCCCACTTCGTGGCTGAATCCCAAACAATTCCCAAGAATGTGGTTCTCAGAGAGGACCTGAAGAGCTTATGGCTTCCATTGTTTTGGGTCAATCCATCCATCTTTGTAGCACCACCAACAGGCCAAACTGTTGATACATTTTTCTTTATAACTTTTTAACTGTTTTTTTCTTGGCTCATGGCAATTCAGATCAATTCACATTGATCTTCAACAGATTACTGGAGCTGTGCGAAGTCCCTTCCTGCTTCAAATGCTCCACTATCATCCTTGTACCCAAGAAACCAAAAATCACAGGATTAAATGACTACAGACCTGTTGCTTTAACGTCTGTGGTCATGAAGTCATTTGAGAGGCTTGTGTTGGCCTACTTGAAGGACATCACTGGACCCTTGCTGGACCCCCTGCAGCTTGCTTACCAAGCAAACAGGTCTTTGGATGATGCAGTCACCATGGGACTACACTACACCCTCCAACATCTGGACAAACCAGGGACTTATGCAAGGATCCTGTTTGTGGACTTCAGCTCCGCTTTCAACACCATCATCCCAGATACCCTCCTGGATAAACTGACAAAGCTATCTGTACCCACCTCCATCTGTCAGTGGATCACCAGCTTCCTGACAGACAGGCAGCCTAACCCTAGGCTGGGGAAACTTACATCCAACACCCGCACCATCAGCACTGGAGCTCCTCAGGGCTGTATTCTCTCCCCACTGCTGTATTCTCTCCCCACTGCTTTTCTCTCTCTACACAAGTGACGGCACCTCTAAACACCCTTCTGTCAAGCTCCTGAAGTTCGCAGATGACACTACAGTCATCAGTCTGATCCGTCAGTCTGAGACGAGTCTGCATACAGACAAGAGGTTGAGCAGCTGGCTGTCTGGTGCAGTCACAACAACCTGGAGCTGAACATGCTCAAAACTGTAGAGGTACAGCATTTCACTGCATATCATACTGTGTACGATTATGTATGTGACAAAATTTGAATTTGATTTGAATTTGATTGGACAGTACTGTGGCTGCAGTAGAGTCATTCAAGATCCTGGGAACCACCATCTCCCAGGACCTGAAGTGTGACATTCAGATTCACTCCATTGTGAACAAAACCCAGCAGAGGTTGTACTTCCTTCATCAACTGAATATATCCATCAATGAATATATTAACACTGGTTCAGTAGGTTACAGACTCAGGATACCATTAGCTTAAAATTGTTTTTTCTTTTCTTTTTTCTTTTTTTATAACAACAATACAGCATATAACAATACATAAAACAGGGAAATATAAGAGCTGGTTTAAGTATTTCAGAAAGATGTAGGTCTTAAGATGGACATCTAGAGGAAGTTCATTCCACCAACCTGGTGCCAGAACAGAGAAGAGTCTAGATGAATACCTACCTTTTATCCTGAGAGATGGTGGGACCAGTGGAGCAGTGCTAGTTTACCTGAGAGAGTGAGGTGCAGTGCGAGGAGTAATAAAATCTTTGAGGTAAGATGGTTCTGGTCCATTCTTGGCTTTGTAGGCAAGCATCAGTGTTTTGAATCTGATGCGTGCAGCTACCAGAAGCCAGTGGAGGGAATGCAGCAGTGGGGTGGTGTGGGAGAACTTAGGCAGGTTAGGGTGCAGCTGCATTTTGGATCGTTTGCAGTAGATGAATTACATTCAGAGGAAGACCTGCCAGTAAAGAGTTGCAGTAGTCCAGTCTCGAAATAACCAAGACTCGAGACTGAACAAGCACTTGAGTAGCCTGTGTGGATAGGAATGGTTGAATCCTTCTAATGTTGTACAGAAGAAACCGACATGAGCGTGTCACATTGGCAACATGGGAGGAAAAGGACAGCTGATTGTCCATGATTACCCCAAGGTTGCGAGCAGTGGCTGAAGGGGAGATCATTGAGTTGTTCAGACATAATGCAAGATCCCGGGCTGGGGATGAATCACCTGGGATGACCAGCAGTTCAGTTTTGCTGGGATTAAGTATCAGCTGATGAGCGGTGATCCAAGATGAAACGTCCTCCAGACACGCTGAGATCCGAGCAGAAGCTGTGGTATCTGAGGGAGGGAAGGAGAAGATAAGTTGGGTGTCATCAGCATAGCAGTGGTATGAAAAGTCATGTGAAGATATAACTTTGCCAAGAGAGTGAGTGTAGAGGGAGAAAAGGAGAGGACCAAGTACTGAGCTTTGTGGGACACCAGTAGAGAGTCTGCATGGAGCAAATGTCCATCCCTTCCATATTACATGTCCCTTCCATGGAATGTGCTGCTTTGAAGCCAGACTGGTTGGGATCATGGAGGTTATTCTGCAAGAGATAAGCAGACAGCTGATTCTAAACAATTCGTTCAAGAATTTTTGAAAGAAAGGAGAGAAGTGATACTGGTCTGTAATTACTGATGTCAGAGGTGAACTGAAGATCATTGGTGTACTCCAGCCCAACCTTCAAGACTTGTACAACTCTAGAGTGAAGAAACGGGCAGACCCCCTCACCCAAGCCACAACCTGTTTGCACTTCTCCCTTCAGGAAGACCCTAGAGATCTCTGTGCACTAGAGCATCTAGGCACAAAAACATTTTTCCCCCATGTCATCTCCAGTTTGAACAGCTAACACAGGAATTATTAACTGTGTTAAATTATTATTTCTGTATTTCTTTTTTGTAATTCATTCTCCATATCTAATTACTGCCTCTTTCTCAAGTACCATGTAAATACATAAGCATATATCTTTATTTATACAGGTGTATATAGAGTGTATAATGTACAAATCTGCACATAAATCCTCTGTTCCAGATTCATACACATTATTAATTATTGTTAAGTCTAACTATTTTGATGTTTACTGTTCTCATTCCAGATATGTATGGATGGATGTATGTATGTATGTATGTATGTACCAAGCGCACCTTAAAAACCACAACAAATTCTTTGTGTCTACACACACTTGGCAAATAAAGCTGATTTTGATTCTGATATTTGCTCAGTTTCAATGAAAAGTATGTATTCAGTGTGATTTGTGTCAGTATTTACTTGAAGATCTTATACCTGATGCAGGAAGCTGTGAAGTTTTGAAATGCTCTTTTGTGGTTGTACAAATGGCTTGAAGTTGGTCTTCCTCTTTTTCACTCATGCTTCAGATCAAGCAACATGTAGGGGTTTTTGCTGTATTACACCCCAAGGTGAAATCAGAAAGAACACTGACAAGCATGCAAAGAAGCCTTCATCACACAATGGCAAAAGCAGTTGGTGGACTTTGCTCTTCCTTTTGCCTTTCAATGATGGCCCTTGCAGTGCGCCAACAGATTAAAGGTCATGCATTGGCCGGGAATCGAACCCGGGTCAACTGCTTGGAAGGCAGCTATGCTCACCACTATACCACCAATGCCTGGGTGCTGGTAAAGCTTTTAATTTATTAAGTAATTAAGTTAGTTACTTACTTTGTGGATGTCCAGCTGAAAGCAAAAGAACGGCCCTCGTTTTTGTTTCTGTAGTGTAGTGGTTCTCATGTTTGCCTCACATGGTATTCTGGGGTTTTTGCTTCACGGTAAATAAGACTTAGAGCTCTGTATCGACCATGCCTTTAGGAACGAGCTGAAACTGAGATTCCTGCATAGTTTCTGTAGTGTGACTGTTTTCACGTTTTCTGCTCATTTGCACTGGTGCACAAATGTCTAAGCATTGCCTTTTTTTCTTTATTCATTTCATTTATTTATTTTTAAAGTGAGATCCCAAACATGGTGAAACACTTGAAGGGTCCCCGGTTCAAAACTAGCCAGAAACAAACAGAGGCTTTTGAGCTTTGCTTCAGTAAACATCCATTTGCCATAATCAGGTTAAACAATATATTTGAACATTTTGTGTAAGTAAAAATATAATATGTACAGGCTATGAAACTTTCCATACACATTACATATGAAATTATTCACTGGGGAGGGACCTATGTAGTATAACTACTGGATTTTTGTGGGTCCCCCTGGGCAGTGGGAGCCCCATAATTGTCACCACCTTTCACCCCACTAGTGACGGCCCTGACTGCTGTAATGCAGTGCAGTATGTAGAATATATGTCTACAGCTCACATCACCTAGGTTTTATAAAGAAATATTTGGTGGGAAATTGGACATTGTTTTTTATGAAAGTTTTGAGTCGAGTATAATAGCAGTCAGTAATAAATCTAGAAACAGCAGGAATTACTGTCACAACAGGTGGATATGTAGAGAATTACAGCTAAATTTGTAAATCACTTCTGACATTTTACACTTCATATCTTGTCTAAGAAGCTCCATAATAATGTGTCTGTAGACCAGTTAATCAGTCTGTTTCTGTATTTCATTTTAATTTGTGACTCCATTTAACTGTTTACAGTCTACATTTATTTCCCCTTCATGAATGAAACAGTAAATTATGTATTGGTATTAACTTTGGGTAATTACAGGCTTCAGACAGCTAAGAAGTGATTTCACACATAAACAAATCTTTTAATAGGCTACATATTGAAAGCTGCAGTTCTTTTTTCATAAATACGTTATAATGAAACATTACATTTTTTCACATAGTTTCCTGTTTTTTGTTAAACATCCTGCTTTGGCCGGGAATCGAACCCAGGTTAACTGCTTGGAAGGCAGCTATACTCACCAGTATACCAGCAACACCTGAGGGTGACATATCTGCTCTGGTCAAGGAGTATTAAGCCTTTAATTTATTAATTTATACATTTGTTTACTTACTTACTTCACTCTTCACCAGCTGACAGCAACAGAGAGGCCCTTGCTTTGCTTTCTGTAGTGTAATGGTTATCATGGTTGCCTCATATGTGGAAGGTTCCTGGTTTGAAACTGGGCAGAAAAAGTTTGTGTTCAGAGGTTTTTGCTGTGTGATGAATACGGCTCGAGTTTGGCGCTCTGTATCAGCCATGCCTTTAGGAACAATATGAATTAGCATTCATTATGAGTCTCAACACCTTTTAGTCTGTGATATATTTTGAATATATCTCGGCATGCTCCGCCCTTGGCTGACTGTGTGATACCATTTGTTTATGACCTCATCTTATGATTATCATATAATTTGTTTTGTCCGAGAAATTCTTTCTGTTCTGTTTTGATGAACATGTGCTGAACACAGACACTTGCTGACAGCTATTTAGAAACCATTTTCACAATAAACTCGCCAAACCACCAATGAACACTTTAACCACCACGTCTGTTTCTGCTGACGTCTTTTATTTACCTATAGAAAACACTGAATATTACAACCTTTTTTCTGTATTACATTTACATTTCTGGCATTTGGCATGTAGACTGTATAAATACTCCCTGTTCATCTCAGTAAAATTAGAAGAGTTTTGCTATTCAATCACTGTCTCTCTGTGGCTCTTTGGCCAAAAGCTTCCCTGATATCAGTAGAGGCAGCTACAGCAACGCGACTCAGGCTTCTTCTCCGAGTGAACCCGAAAACAGCTTTCTGGGAGCTTAGTCTGGGATAAAATCGGGTGGAGCATCAGGTAAGAGAAGTCGTCTTTGTATCTTCCTCCAGGCGGTTATATTCTGTGTTATCTCAGTTAGGATTACACAGATTTCAGAATCTTAACATGCAGTGTTTCTCTCAGGGTAATTCTGTTTAAAGATTATTGGCACATGAATTGTGTAAGGAATAACTGAAAGGGCTGATTATTTGTTATTCGGTTTTCCGTTCATTTCCCAGTAGTACCATGAAGTGCATGGAGGCTGCCCTGGCTACTCTGCATCTCCAGGGCATCTGTGTATTCAATTAAATAGAAAACTTGGCCAGTTGGAAAACCATGTCATCATGATGATGTGCTTGCGACTGAAGCACATAAAGGAGACGCGCCAGGACCATGCACTTATAATCTTTCATCACAACACAGAAGGACTAGCATCCCACATCAAGGATATCAGATGCCACCATGAGCTGCAACCTTTGTCTTTGTCTCACTGAAACTCACCTGACTGGATCATGTGCTTCGCCGAATCTCCAACTAGAAAGATACAATTTGTTTATGTGCAACAGACAATGTTTCTTACTCATTGAATCAAGAAATTGGAAAGAAGAATGGAGGTGGGGTCAACATATATTGCAAGCAACACATTGCAACTCAGTCCAGGCAATACATACAAAATGTGACTGATATGGGGTTTGTCATCATCAAAGAGAATATCCAATGAACGCGACAATTGCCACTATAGTACAGTGTTGGAGATTTCTTGACAAACTTGAAGAGTATGCTGGATTATTTGGACCTTGTGCACGACCATCCTGTCATCATCTGTGGAGACTTCAATAAGGACCTCCTATGCACCATGAAAAACCTATTCTCTGGAGTTATTTCAGTCTAAAGGATACACACAACTGATTACAACAGCGACAATAAAAAGCACACACTACTGGATCACATTTATATTTCAAATCCAGATCTCTGCCTTCAATCGGGTGTGTTACAGAGCTACTACAGTTATCACAATCCTGTATACTATATTTTGTAATGGTTATTTTTTTAGGTGGAACTGGGGCACAGAGCACAGTGGCAGAGGGGTTAGGACAGCCTTAGCAAAAGGATTGGTGCATATGGATGTAATATGGTGTGGTAAGAGGTGGCAAAAGCAGCATCAGCAGCAGAACAGGACACAGTGAGGATTAAAGTGATACCTTCAGAGAAGACAGGGACAGTGAGGGAAGCAGCTGTAGAAAGGACATCGAAGATTATCGTAGCAGCCTTAAAGAGGACATAGAACATAGGGAAAGCAGCAGTGACAGTGACAGCAAGGTAAAGGGAGATGTATGAAGACAGTGTAGTAGAATATCGATTTTTGAGCTGTTTGACTATATAACCTTATATTCTTCTGAAAATAATCTTCTGAAAATAATCACAAAACGATCTTTTGATTTTATTTCATTTAACACTTGCATTTTTACACAGAAAATGCAAATACCAACCAAGGACCTGTTGTAAACGTGTTGCAAACACCAGCATGTGTGTGTCTGTATCAGAAGATGGTGTGGTGGGATACAGACCTGTGTTCCAGGTGAGGAACGCTGCACTGGTGCTTTACTCTAATTATTTCTTTTTTGTAGCTAATTATCTTTGCTTTGAATAAATCTGTTATCTGATTGTATTTCATGAATAAATGTTAGATTTTGTTCAGCGAGTCCACTGTCTGTAGTATTCTCTCTAATAGTACTTTTACAGTGATGGATTCATGTGTAGTAGCATAATGAAACATCTGTCACATATTTTACACTAAATCTTTCATGATTGTACAAACAATACACAGTGAAACTATCAGTATCTTGTGTGTGTGAACTAAATGAATGTTCCTGTGTTATATAATGATAAATGAGTTATTTGAAGGTTTTTCTTTAAAGATATGAATGCACACTGCAGCATTTTGAAGGTCACAGTGACAATGTTTTGAGTTTTGAAAAATGACATCAAGGTCCTGAAATTAGAGCCAAAGTGACTGTAAAGAACTGTGGAGGAAATACAGAGCATTAAAATGTGTAGGTGAGGGTTGTGTGATCAAGAGTCACGGCTTAAGCAGTTAAACTGGCTTCCTGTAGCTCAACTCTTTAGATTCAAAACACTGATGCTTGCCTACAAACCCAAGAATGGACCAGCATCCTCGCACCTCAAAGCTCTTATCACTCCTCACACTGCACCTCGCTCCATCAGGTCCACTAGCACTGCTCGAATGGTCCCTCCATCTCTCAGGGTAAGACGGTTTATATCTAGATTCTGTTCTCTTCTGGCACCGAGGTGGTAGAGTGAACTTCCCCTAGATCATCCTTGGAGGTTGGTATCAGAGCACAGGGTCAGCCATGATACAGTGCCCCTGGAGCAGAGAGGGTTAAGGGCTTTGCTAAAAGGCCCAATAGTAACAACTTGGCAGGGCTGGGGCTTGAACCCTGATCTTCCGATCAGCAACCCAGCATCTTAACCACTTGAGCCACGACTCTCTCACAAACCGAGGCCACCGTGCAGGGTCTAAAGATCGGGAAGCGTGGCTTTAGACGTAAATGCGAGCAGCAAAGCTAAAAATATATACTGTATATGTGACCGTGTTAATGGTGGTGTAATAGTGGACACTGCAAGCCAGATGGGTGGTCACTCAAGGCTGCTTCCTTTTATTGTCTGTGACAAACAGGACCATTGGTTGGTTAAAATGACAGCTCACGATGACAACGGTCAGCAGCGAGGCTTCACAAGACTGCTGCTCTAATTACATTTTTTCTCTAAATTACAGTGAACATATAATGGGCATAAATCTAAATAAAACATACAAGAGAAAATAAAATAAAACTGTACCTTTCTTTAAATCACATCAATGCAGTGAAACAACAACCTTAAGTGACCTATTTTATATATTTTAGGAAAGAAGAGAGATAGGACGCAATCTTAATGACACATAACTCGCGCGTTAATGCTAGCACCTTATGCTAGCACTAGTGGCTAATACTAGCGGCTAATGGTTTGCCTACATAAAACAAGAAAACGACAGAATAAAACACATACCTTTGCTGTAACCATTCAGAAGTCTTTAAAAACAGGATCAGCATCATCCATCAGAGCAGAATCAGGAACACTGCCACGAGTAGCACAGGTGGAATTTGACTGAACAGACTCATTATCACCACCATCCCAGGATAAGAAATTCACTGGAAGCAACAGATTTCTGGGCACTACTTTTTCTCTCCCAGTCTGAGCATCCTTGAACCTGTACACATTAATCTCTGGTTTCATTGACTGTATTTCATAAAGTATGGAGTCCCACTTGTCTGCAACTTTCTTCATGCCTTTCAGAGATAGATAGATAGATACTTTATTCATCCCATCCAAGGGAAATTCACAAAAACTGTCACTTCTGCCCGAACAGGGACTTGAACCCTGGACCCTCAGATTAAAAGTCTGATGCTCTACCAACTGAGCTATCCAGGCTACAATTAACTAACGGAATTGTAAAGAATGGCATGACGGTTCTGTTCTTTGAGACTGCGTCTCTTCTCAGTGTGGTGAAGAACTCATGATGGCTGACCACTCTGTCATCACAAAGGACATGCTGAAACATGTTGTCTATCGGCAGCCTCGGGATACGCCCAAACATAAAATAAAAAGGCGCAAACCCGGGCGTTTCATGCACAGTGCAGTTGTAACTGAAGGTCAAAGGTGTCTGAAGGTACCATTTTAGAGAAATGATCTGTCACTACTAAAACATCGACGACCTTCCCTGAAGTTTTTTTCCGCACACCAAAAGTCAATACTGAAATAACTCCATATGTTCAGAGGTCCAAATACTCTCAAGGGGCGCACAAGCATCTGGCTCTGGAGTTTTCCCAACTACACATCTCCTGCAGTTCTTCACATACAGTTTAATATCCCTACTCATCCCTGGCCAAAAGAATCTTTCAGCTGCAAGGGAGAGAGTTCTTGCACTCCGTTGGTGTCCGGCGGCATCATGAAATTTCGAATCTTAAGTTTTTTCCAGTGCTTCAAAAGGTATGTCACAGATCTAGGTTCTTTTGCTCTCTCACTATGTGTAGGACACCTACGTCTCAGAACATCTCTTGGAGGCTGGAGAGTCTTGAAAATTGCTACAGATGGGTCTTCAGAAGGGAAATTAAGTGATGATGGACTGGCTGCAAGTAAAACACTAACCTCATCGCCAGAACGTGCACTCAATGCAGCAGAGACTTCAGCAGCATCAAAAGATCCATGACGTAAATTCTTCACATCATTCTGGGATTCATGACCATTGCTGGTGGCCTGCACGTTCTGACAGTGGTTAGAGACACGAAAAGCATCTTGCACTGTGCCGGTAACAACTCCATGAACCTTTTCCAGAAGAGAAACATATGGTTTTTTCAACAGACGATGGCTGACACAAGACTTAACAAAGGGCTCTCTGCTTAGGGTGTCTGCAACAACGTTCTTTGTGCCTGGCACATACTTGTCCCAAGAACCTAATGGACCTCCTGAGGAACATACACTTTTTTGGTGCTAGCTTTAAATTGTGCTTACACAGGCGTGAGAAAACGAGTTCTAGCCTGTCAAGAGCTACTTGCTCACTTGGAGCAAAAATCATCAGGTCATCCAAGTAGCAGAGAAGGCTAGTGAAGTTTTCATCACCGAAAATGGACATCATCCTCATAAAGGTTGCTGGACTGTCGGTAAGGCCCAGAGGTCATCGGTTATATACGTGTAGGCCAAAAGGAGAAGAAAAAGCAGTGCACTTCTTATGCTTCTCAAACAAGGGAACATTATAAAAGCCAGAAGTCAAGTCCATTGTGGAAAAGAAGACATTGCCTCCCAGGGCTGCGTGTGCATCTGATTGGTGTGGTGGTGGGTGGGCATCCTTTACTGTCTTCGCATTCAGCCACCTGAAATCTGTGCAAACACGGAAGTCACCATTCTTTTTCCATACTAAAACTAGCAGAGATGCATATTCACTCTGAGACTTTCTTATAATGCCCTTCAGTTCCATTTCATTTAAGGCAGTACGCAGCTTATCATAATGGCAGGGAGCCACACGGCAATAAGGGAGTCGAAATGGCTTCTCGTTCCACCAAGTGGATTTTGTGGACGAAATCAGTGGCTTCTCCAGTCCGTTCTTCCACGGGAAAACGTTGACTCATACTTTTTAATGAGGTCCAAAAGTCTGTCTTTCCATTCATAAGACACTTCACAAGCCTCCAGATTCAGATCTTGTAGTCCTAACTTTCCCAGCACATCTGCCCTCTCAACACTGGAATGCACATGGTTCACAGGACTTGCAGCACACTGAACATTACTCTGCAGGGTCTCAGGTGTAGCCAATTCTTCAACAGCTATACAAGTCAAAACGTCCACGATTTTAGTATTTTTCTTAAGAATGATCACTTTATCTGTAGGATTCATTATTTTGAATGGTACCCATCTACTGCCCCAAATAGGTGTGATGACTCTCCCAATGATCACATTCCTTGGACAGCACTTAGAGAGGGTTGGCTCTACAATAACTGTGCTCCCTACAGAAACAGCTGTTGATTCAGAAAGCTGAGCCCAAGCAACAGGTTCATGGTTTGGTTGGAGGGTTATTTTCTCCTTTAACTTAGCTATGCCCACCTTGTCAGGCATGTCCCTTCCATTCGAAAAGCATTCGAAAGCAGGGACAGAAATTGGTGACATTCAACATCAGAATTGGATGGGCTGGACACAAGTCTCCAGTATCCAGGTGATTCTCACGAAACCACTGAAACACCACGGCACTAATGATTTTAAATAAAAAAAAAAGTAATTTAGTGATATAAAAAAGCATCAGAATAAAGACAGTACTGTCCTCTACCTCGCACAATGTGGAATTTCAACATGAGAATGAATTATTTTTCTATTTTACTGCATTTTCTGCTGAAATTCTCATTACCACAACGCGTCCGGCTGGGTCTGAATGTGTTATGATTTAATTTAAACAAATTAACAAAAAAAAATTAGAAAAAAATAAATGGATGTTCTACTAGATTATTCTAGATAGACAGAATGGAAATAAAGTGTGATTATGAGTGATGGAGCACATGGGACAGTTACCATGGTGACCAGGTAATATCATCTCTTCATATCTCTCCAGTTAAATGTTAAATATTCTATTGTCAGAATGTTAACATGACATTTGGATTATCATTACAGAAACAGGAAGTTTTCTACATTTCAAAAATTTTTAGATTTACAATTTTTTTATGAAAATGTACTTTATTAAGGTCTAGTTATTTGCATTGGGAAAAATGAGTAAAGCCATCATGGCTTCTTTATTGTTAGCAAAACATCCTGAGGCACGTCCTCCTCCGCAACACCATTCTCATACACCACAACCATTTAAGGCCAGTTGTGGTAAAGAGAACTTTAAATTTCTCTTATGAATTTAATATTAATATAAAATTTCCTAAATGTTGATATTTTGCTTTATGATTTGTTTCATTGTAGACAGTCAGCAAGTGTGAAAAAAAGCTTTAGCAAAGGCCAGGGTGACAAAGTTCAGGGAAAAACTTATACAGAAACCCAGAACTGCTGGAGGAGTACAGAAGAGGGAGAGAGAGAGAGAGAGAGAGGGAGGGAGGGAGGGAGGGAGGGAGAGGGAGAGAGGGAGGGAGGGAGAGAGAGAGAGAGAGAGAGAGAGAGAGAGGGAGGGAGGGAGGGAGGGAGGGAGAGAAAGAGAGGAGAGACAGAGAGAGAGAGAGTGAGAGAGAGAGAGGGAGAGAGAGGGAGGGAGGAGAGAGTGAGAGAGAGAGAGAGAGAGAGAGAGAGAGGGAGGAGAGAGAGACAGACAGAGGGAAGGAGGGAGAGATAGTGAGGGAGAGAGGGAGAGAGAGAGAGGGAGAGAGAGAGAGGGAGGGAGGGAGGGAGAGAGAGAGAGGGAGGGAGAGAGAGAGAGGGAGGGAGGGAGGGAGGGAGGGAGAGAGAGAGAGAGAGGGAGGGAGGGAGAGAGAGAGAGGGAGGGAGAGAGAGAGAGGTTAGGTTTGGAGATGTTACAGCAGGGGTAATTAGCAATAAACACCCTACAGTGTTAGGAAATATACATGACAGTACACACACACACACACACACACACACACACACCCCTTTAGCCACTACTATAACAGGACTTTGGTGCTGGACTGAGTGTACTGGTCATACTGGGGGAAATTCCCGCCACACTAAGGCATGGAGGTCGTGTGATTCTTAATGTGACAGCAGCCTAATAAATTTGCTGCACAATTTTGTTATAATTTAGTAATTTAATTACATAATAAATAAACAGTTATTTGTTCTTCTGTTTGTAATTTGTTTTTTTTTTTTGTTTTTTTTCTTGTTTACTTTAATTTTCAATTCATTTCAAAGACTAAAATTAAGCTCTACCCCACCACTTCAGGCCCAGTATAGAACACACACACACACACACACACACACACACACACAGAGTCTATACTATATGATGATGTATATATAAAATGTTTTCCCCCATGTTATGAGACTAATTTACTGTAATGCTTTCTTTCCGCTTCCAGGAATCAGAAACAAAAACAAACTGGTAAAATAAAGAAAACTGAAGAGCTGACTAAGAAGAATCAGGAAAAGAAAAAAAGACAGTGGTCAGTTATTTTTTAGTGCCATGGTAAAATGGTTCATGTTTTTTAGGTAAACGTTGAAATGTTTCCTGTTTTTTCCTGTTTTAATGTTTTTCTTAATTTTTTTTTTTGGCTTTTGTATTTTTGAAGCACTACACAATAAAACTGTTTTAAACTTGAATACATGATTGTGTAAATATTATCTGTTTCTTTCTGCATTATCTCAGACTAGTACACACGTCTCAGTATAAATCTCAGACTAGAATAGTTATTATCATTACCGAAATAATTAACCTCATTACCAAAAACCTATATATCATTACTGAAACTCATGTTTATTAGATGTTAATTTAATTAATAGAAATTAGTAAATTGTAAATTGTGGACGGTGTTGTGGTAATGAGAGAAATCAGTCAAAAATTTAAAAACTATTAAATTAAAAATAAATATTATTTCAGAACTTGAAGTAACTGTGCATGATTATTAATAATCCATTTTTAAAACTGAGAATGTATTTGGTTTTCTATCAGTGTTAATGTTTTCACAGTGTTGCGTTAATGATATTTTTTAGGACTTATTTTGCAAATTATGTTCAAAAAGGTGTTAAATGGTACGCAAAAGTTTTTAATGTTTACAAACACTCCAGACTTTGTTCTTAATGTCTGAAAAAAAAATTAATTTAAGCATTTTTTAAATTTTCATGTTTTTAACACCAAGATTTGGTGAGAATCACCCGTCTGTCGGTTTCTTTCATTTTTTTGAATTAGCCATTTGACAGTGTTGCTACCCAGGATTAAATATAACAGCCATTGTACAGGCATAAACAGTGAGTTCAAGTTCATACAGCACTTTTGGGGTCACACGTTGTCCGCCACAACTGATTATGATTACAGATTTAGTAAGTCGGGCTTGTGCTGTAACAGGCGACCTTCAGCATGCTCACTTAATGTGCACACCATAGAGCCACCATCAACCATAGCTTTCAGTTGAAGGCCACTCCATACCGTTGCTGTTGTGTAAAACAGACTATCAATTCTCTGTACTTTGTGCATGTTCTGAAAAATTACAGTTGTCCCTGCAGGCTCAATAGAATTAGAAAGACTATAAACTGCTGTAGGGTCACTCATACAACACTGGTTGGGAGGAATATTTTTATGATCTACACCGTCCTCCCCCGAGTGTAGATCTTCTAGTTTCCCTGCTTGTGAGAGAGCAGAGATTTTACTCTCTTAAGACAACCTAAGCGGGAGTGGTCAGGAGAGTAACACTGGAAGCATAACTATTTGTCACGACAATGCATGAGCCCAGAATGATCAGGGCTCGAACCGACAGTGCATGGCAGGTCATTGAGGCCTTTTATCCGAGGCAGACTTACATTGGGCTTTGAGCGTCGACTTGGCTCTCTGCCGATGGATTCTTTTAACAGGACTTTTTCCAACAGGTTCATGACTCGCTCTAACGCAGGACAATGTCCATGTTGCTGTTCCTTATACCAAATTTGACCAGATCCCTTGCTTTGCCTCTCAGATAGGCCAGAATCTCCTCCGCTTGCTGCTCTTTCCTCAGATTGTTCCGTTTAATGTAGTCTCTCACGATATCTATCCACTCATTTAATTCAACAGTGTCAGAAACTTCACCTATGAAGCTAGGAGGGTCATTTCTGGAAAATGACAACTGGCTTTGTATTAAGTCAAGCATTTGTGAAGCTGTACCATCTGTTGTCACATTTTTCGAGAAATCTCCTGATGAATGCGTGTATACTGAATGTGTTTCGTTCAGTTTAGTGACTATACTATCAGCAATCTGCATACCGTCTTGACTGATCATGTCAGACATTGCTGTGACTACATCTGGGGGCTGTGTGTTAGGAAATGGGGTAGATGAAAACACACCCTGTTGCTCTACTGAAGTATCTGAGTCATGACTAGTAGGTGGGCCCTCGCAATCTAATGGATCTGGATTGGAAGCATTGCCCTCTGTGATTATATGTGCATCATTCTGTACATTAGGCTCACTAAACTGTAAAGACTTTGGCACTTGCAATAAATCCCATCCTCTACCTTTACTTCTATAGATAGGAGTGTGATAGTTGTCAGAACTATTCACTGTGAATGTCAGTACAAATAACCATCAATATAACATGAACAATAAAAACAGAGTCTAGAACAAATCTAGAACAAATCTAGAATGTGCTGCAGACTAAAAATACAAAAGTCTCTTAAGTTCAGATTTCCAACTGTAGCAACTGAGCAAATGAAGTCTCTTGTCTACTTAATACAAAATGACCAAAGTTTCTGAGCAAGACTGTGTCCACCTGACTCCAGCGATAACTCCAGCCATAACGAACCCTCGGCCGCTTCAGACACCATCTTGATTGAAGAAACGAGGAGTCACGGTACCAATGTGACCGTGTTAATGGTGGTGTAATAGTGGACACTGGGCCAGATGGGTGGTCACTCAAGGCTGCTTCCTTTTATTGTCTGTGACAAACAGGACCATTGGTTGGTTAAAATGACAGCTCACGATGACACAACATTCTTAAATAAAATAAAAACAGGTTTAAAGTTTACAAGCTCAAAACAATAAAAACAGTAAATAAGACAGAGTGCCCATCGAAGTGACTTACCAGCAGCACAAGACTGCTGCTGAATACATAGCACCGCCCCCTAGTGCAATAAGCATCAACAACCAATGGCCAGCGTTCCCAATTTATGTAACGATTTAAATTATTATTATTTTAACCCCGTTACATATACATGAATATAAAGGTCGTAATCTCTACTTTCAGAATATATAACCGTTTTGGCTGTAGCAAATATTTTGGGCTGACTTTGGGAACTAATTTCTCAGAGTAGGGTGGTGATGTGTAAATAAAGTTTGCACCGATAGAAACTGTATCCATCCGCGCATACACAGGATGCTGTACAATAAACACATGGCACTGGTCATTACACGGTCAGACGGTCAACTTAACAAAGAGCAGTGTTTTATATTTATATCAGATTAAAGGGAATTTTATTGGCTTTCTAACCAATGTATTTACATTCAATTTGAACCACAAACAATAATTTAATAGCAATTTTGGGACACTTGGTACAGGAAATGATGGATTTTCCCCCTGGTTACTGCTGACCAATCAGCACTCAGGGTGGTTGCCCGGTGATTTTTTTTATTTTACTGTATCACGTGACCGCACTTGTTTCCTCGCTTGGACGGCTCTCGCTGGTGACGTCATAGCGCAGAATTCGAACAGATCTGAAAACGTAAAAAAGTAGGCGGAGCTTTCAGAAATCTACTGGACGCTGTGAGAGTAAGGTGTTTATTAAAGTTACTTTGAACAGTGAAGAGATCATGAACTTTTTTGGAGCATTTAGTGGTCTTCCACTGCGCCCTCTGCTGTTAGCGGCCGGAGCTGCAGCCGCGACAGCCAGCATTTACACTTATGTTAAACGGAGCGAAGATACGACAGCGGAGCCCGAGGACACGACCGAAGGTACAACTATTTCTCAGTCCTGGTGTAACCATGCAGTGCTAAGTTTACTTCTCTCCTTTAGAAAAACATGAATTCAGTAGATTTGTTCAGTTCTTCATAAGTTAATAGCCCTTATCCAGATGGTGTCCGTCACTCTCTCTTTCTGTCCAGCTACATGGAGGATTTTAGCTTCATGAATGTAGAATAAAATCTGTCAGTGTGTCCTTCAGCCTTAACCCACAGTAGACATGTAGATAGTGAAGATCAGTAAAGTGTTTTTATTCTGGAGACCCGTGAAAAAGTGGGAATAGTTGTGCTGTAGAGCTTCACCCGGATCAGAAGTGATGAAAATATCGCTTGTGTGGAGTTCAACACTTCAATAATAGAGGATGATGTGTGATGATCTACTGTTTTATTTTTTATTTTAGGTCCTGACACAGAGGTTGTTAAAGACCAGATGATGGTAAGTTTGTTCTGCTCCTAACTTTAACCCTATAGTGTACATTTCCAGTCTCTTACTAACAGCAGAACTGCAGGCTCATATTTACACCATTCACACTCCAATGTTTCTTTACACTAATCACACATTCTACATTTAGTCTCCTCTTTACAGAAGTTTTATGAATATTTTCTTAATATGAAGCTGTAATTTGTCCTAGCATCCATTTGAAAGAGTTATTTTTGTGATTCAGAAACTGTTGGTGTCCAAGATTCAGCTGCAGGACAGAGTGAAGGAGCTGGAGGAACTGCTCTGTGAGGCACACAGAGACTGTGACCTGAAAAGCAAGGTAGGTGAGATAAGGCTCTGATTCAGAATAATGGGAGTACCATACCTAGGGAAATATTCAGAATAGGAAATACCTGCTCTCTGGAGTTTGAAGCCCACCTGCACTTGGAGCCAGAGGGGAGAGAGCAGTGACGGCTGGTCATGATATTAGATGGGAGATGAAACTCTCAGCTCTGTCACAGGCTCAGCAATGAAACCATTATGGTTCATTGTCTTATATCATGATCTCTAACATTATACAGATATAAAGACACACACAGAAGTGGCCCATTGCAGATGTGAACATTAAGCACTGTGTGAACCTCTTTTGCTCCATGTGTGTGTTTTAGGAGAAAGAGCAAGAGCGAGAGGCTCACAGCATCCTCCTGGCTGAGAAAGAGGAGATGATAAAGACTCTGACACACAAGGCGGAGTTCCTGAGGGTAAACATTTCTCCTCAGTAATACATGGCTGCTTTTGTTAACTCTCTCTATCCCTCTCTCTTACTGTGTGTGTCTGTGTGTGTGTGTGTGTGATTTTGGGGACATTTTGTCCTCCCCCAGTACATTTTACACTTATGTATTTTATCCTTATGAGTTATGAGTGTCTTTTGTGTGTAGAAAAGTGTCTGAATGTGTGTAGAAGTAAATAAAGTCTATAAACCTTCATCTTTTTACTTTCAAGTCTGAACTGACGAACCAGGTGGAGACACTGCAGGTCTCAATGAAGGACATGAACAACCTGATCTTGGAGACTAACCAGGAGATGGAAGATCTGATTAAAGTAAGTGAGAGAAAACCTTGTAGTAATCAGCTCCTTTCAAAATATTATGAGGACCTTATTTATGTTTAAGTGTTAAGCAGAACTTTAGTCTCTGTTGTCCATGTGTGTGTTTTAGGAGCGTGAGCAAATGCAGAATGATTTCAGCATCCTCCAGACTGAGAATAATGAGACCATCACTCAGCTGGAGAAGGAGAACATTGAGATGAAGAAGACCATGACTCAGATGGAGAAGGAGAAGTCTGACCTGACAGAAAAGGTGGAGACTCTGAGAGAGACAGTGGAGAAACATCAGCAGGATGTGGAGACCATCCATCAGCTGGAGAAAGAGAAGTCTGACCTGACAGAAAAGGTGGAGACTCTGAGAGAGACAGTGGAGGAACTGGGGAACCAGCTCATTGAGACACATGTGCAGTGTGATGAGCTCACGGATGTAAGTGACTAAAACCTTGCACTAAGCAGCTCCATTAGTGACAGTATGAGGACTTTAATTGTGTTTAAGGGTTAAGCGCTCGAATTTACGCCTCTTGTGCTCCATGTGTGTGTTTTAGGAGTGTGAGAGAGAGCGAGAGACTCACAACATCCTCCAGTCCAAATATGATGAGATGAAGAAGACTCAGGAGATACTGAAGGTAAATGTGTGTGTGTTTCTGTGTGTGTGTGTGTGTGTGTGTTGTCTTGGTGTCAGGTGCAAACATATACACAGATGAAATGTGTAGACAATTTTAAAATAAAACTAGAATAAATTAAATAAATAGTGAAAGTGACCGTCCAAACATATATACAGATATGAAGTATGTACACAATCTAGAATGAGATAAATATTGTGTACAGAAGTGTGAGTTTGCATGAACAGTAGTGCAAGGTAAG